>NC_042517.1:21505958-21669352 GCF_900963305.1 Echeneis naucrates
CCATTTTCCTCTCCTCTTTCCACTGTAATGCTCCCTCAGAGCCAAAGACCACAGATTGACTATGGCTAATGGAATTAATTTCCGTTCTTTCCTCTGCCAACATTCAGTGGATATTAACTAACTTTCAGTTTCATGCAAATATTGAACATGTTTCTGAAACTAAATTTAATACTGAAGGTGCTGGATGTGTTGAAGCTGGAGAGATTTCCCACTGTGACATATATATAGATGTATATCCTTGTTATTATTTGTAGTATCATTATTTTTATTATCCCTTCACACTGTTACAGCCGGGACTGCCATTAAACAATTGCCCCATTTGGGGGGAACCTTTAGTTATCAAAGGCCAAGGTCACCGTTACCTCCTAATACAGGTTTCTTCACTCTTTAATTTGAATATATCAAAGCAAACAACAGCAGGTCATAGGTCAAGGACACTGTGACCTCACATTCTGTGATCTATTAGGAACACTCAGAGGAAATTTGATTAAGTCAAGTGCAAAGGTCAACTTCACTGTGAAATCACAATGTTCTTCTGGCTGTTTTTCAACGCTGCAACTCATGAAGTGGAGTTTGTGACTGTGCTTCCTAAAACTGGACTGGTGGCTGGAAACATCTCTCCATGTTAGGTTAGTGTATAATTGGAGCTAATTTTGTGTGAAAGTTGGCTGCTCAGTTAGCATTAGCTTTTGTCGCTCTCAGACCCCCCCCACAAAGATATCTCACAATGCATGGACAAACATTAGTCTATGAATGTGTTTAACAAGCAGTGAAAAAATATGCACACCATGCCCTGGGCATGGGAACCAAACCCATGACCTTTTTATTGTGAGGCAACAATGATAACCCCCATGCCGCCACACTGACAGAACATGAGGGCGGAGATATTAATTTAATTTTCAAAAGAAAAAATCTTCCAGAGGAAAATAAAAAGTTGGTGTTTAGCTGACAAAAGTGCTGGACTGGGAAGAAATTAATGATGATGATTGTGAGTGACAGGAGATAAGCAGAAAATGTGGAAGATGCTGGTGTGACCTTTCTTTCCTTCCAATGCAACTGGAAAACATTATTAATCAAATTTAAGGGAATGTTACAATAGATTTTTTATTAGGCACCAGATTGAAGCTTTATGTAATGCAGAGCAGAGCTGGACTGAAGCTGCCCTGACATGCTGTCACTGAATAGTTATTATAACGAAAGGCATGGCAGATACAACAAATAAGTAAGGAAACATTTTAGTTGGAAACAACACTGACTGCATTTAAAATGAAACCACAAAGACCTGAGTAAAGAAAATCACACACAGGGCAGTTGCCTACACATTTGCCCTCCTGACACTGAGGCTTCCTGATTTTACTAGGAGATTGTGAGGAGGGATGCAGTGTGGTACATTTGACAAGTTGCAGGGTTCTTCTTTCTGAGGCAGATATCGTAATTAATCAGCCAGATTGTCAGTCTGTAAACGTTGCACATATCATAGCTGGAGAGAACAGCTGTCTAACTCCTCACCTGGGCTGGTGAGGAGTTGAGGAGTGAGATTCGTGCTGATACTGTCTGGCTACAGATGTGAGAGCAGCCCAGCAAGGTGGGATGGTGCATTATTGTCTGCCTCTGTCAGTCCACCGTAAACAGGCGTGAAGAGCAGTCACTGCCTGTTGCCATGTTCATCACACCTGGAAGATGTAATTAAGAGACACTGTTAGCGATTGAAAATTAAGGATTTTAGAGAGGACATGAAAAAGCAGTACATTTTGGGAGTAATTTTTTTCTCCAATAATTGGAGAAAAAAGCTGCCATGCTGATTGGGGGCATCATGGCAGCTCTGTGTGTTGGCCCTACGATGGACTGGCAACCTGTCCAGGGTTTACCCCGTCCTCACCTAATGTGAGCTGGGATTGGCTCCAGCACCCCTGCAAATGGATACGTGGTAGAAGATGAATAAATGAATGATTTTACATATATTTATATAAAGGGGGGAAGGTAGAAAATATGTGGAAAGATGGACAGGGGGAGGGAAGCAGGTGAAGCAGGTGATACTGGTAGGGACTAATGGAGTGAAGGATCCTGTCCTTTTCCTAACACCTCATTCAAGATTATGAAATTCATGCAATTCTAAAGGATTTCTGTGCGGCTCTTTGGAGATATGGGAGCCCAGATAGGTGAAGGTGTCCCCAGAGACAACTGAATCAAAGATAGGATACATGGTGATAGAATGAAAGAACAACTCAGCTCTGGTTCTGTGGTCTGTAGAGCTGGAGGCAGTCATGGGGTTTTGAAGCAGTAGCAGCTTGAGGGAGAGGGGAGGTCAGAGATTCTGATTTTGTAACATTCTATCTTTTCAAGTTTAAGAGCTGTAATCTGCATTTGGATTCATCCATTTAGTGATATATTGAAGCTGATTTTCCAAGTAGTCATTCATGAAATTCGGTTCATCCAATCCTCCTTCGCATTTATTTATTTCAAGGGTAGCTAGAGTAATTTTTGCTCATTGTGTGGAATTTTATAATAGTGGAATCTAACTTCTGGAACCAATTTGCTGTGGGTTTGAATGGGATCATGGAGACTAACAAGTTGATTTGTGGTTTGTAGCTATATGCCCCAAAGGAGTGATAAGAAGATTGCTTCAGTGTCCAGATCACAGATTGTCTTCAGGAGTGCATCAAAGTTCAGGTGGAGTAGATTTGATAAATATAGGTGAGATATTTATACCTGAGTATTGGGTTGTTTTTTGGTGAACATAGGGTTTTATAGAAGATATAATTTCCTGGGGTGATCGATCCTGGTCCTGAATGGCAGCATTGTTGCATTGGAGTTTTTGCAAGAAATTTGCCTGATTTGTTAGGTTCTAAATTTTGGTATCTGAGTTGTTGTTGTTTTTTTGTTTTTTTTAAGTTATTTTCTATTGTAATTTTGCATTTTGTAGTTGGGGCCATTATTGTTTGTGCAGTTTTGTTGCATATTGTTCTGTTAGTTCTCTAATCTTATCCTCAATGTTTATTTCTTTTGTTTTTTTTATACATGTTTTTTTCTTCAGCCTGTTGTTCCTGCTTTTTCTTGTAAGAGGAATAAATTGTAGTTTTGCCTCCGATTATGGCCTGTTCAGTTAAATTTGGAGACTCATTTGCTTTTGTCCTTATTAACAAGTCAAATTCTAGATTCCTTAGTAATGAGGTGTTAAAGCACCAAGTGGGGAATGGTTCCAGGATGGATTCTGTTTGAAGGTAGAGGGACACTGGTGTGATCACTGATTTTAATTGGGTGACAATCATTGATTTGAATGGACTCTGGAAGTGAGTGTTGGATTGTAAATGTGTAAATATATATATATATATAATGACTTTTTTAAGCCAAGTTGATATTTTCATTGTACTTATCCCTTCAAAAAAGGGGTGATGCTGGCATCCCAGTACAGCTTATGTCAATGTACAATTTGTCCACAGTGCAGTCCTCTTTCCTCTCTGTCAGTGTTCCTTCAGGATCGGGTACAACACTTCCTGCCTCTCTAGAATTGGCTGTTCATCCCAAAAGATGTTTCCTTTTCAGGCTAAGCTTAGGGTTAGGAAGGTGGAATGTGATGATTTTTACAGTTACAGGAAGTTTGAGAGTGGATGACGTAAAATTCTTAATCAGGGCCTCACCTCTGGATTGTCCAAGGAGCTCTCTGGGAAGCTCCCTGAGAAGATTGTCCCACATACTCCAGGATTGTATGACAAGGACAGTTTCTTTTAGAATTTTCTTTTTTTGAGCAAGTCAACTTCTGCTGTAAGGGAGGAAACGTCAGTTCGAAGCTTGGCTTGTCTCTCTGCAGGTCATTGATCTGCTGATGTGAGAACTCCAGTTTCAGTTTGAGATCATTGATCTCTTGGGGCAGCAAGCTGAACAGATTAATTTTTTTATTAATAGACTTGAGCACAGAGACCTCTGTGGTAATGAGATCCTGTGTGTCGTTGGAGGAGTTGGCCTTGCAGGAAACTCTGTGACGCACCGCTGATAGTGTCAATGAAGCTTTCCAGGTCCTCCACTCTGGGGATATTTTTTTATTTTAAATGCCCTGAGTAAAATTCTGTGTGATCTGGAGGACCCGAAGATGCAATCCAAAGAAAAGATTTTGAATCCTTCCATAGGGCCGCTATGGAAGGATTCAAATTCTCACATGGTCTCGCAATCTCACAGCATCCGGTGATACATTTTTATTAAATGTAAAGTTTACCTATGTCATGGATGCATCTGCAACTGCTACAGAGCTCCTGGGGTGTCTGATACTTGCTAATTTATAGTCTTATGAGATTCTTTTTTTGTCAAGTTACACCGGATCTCTCCTAGGCTCTGCCACTCACTGTCCCCTTTTTATGTCTCTGCTCCAGAAACCAGCCAGCAATGCAAGAATTATGTTTCTGGGTCATCAGTCCCTTCATCCATTCTCATGAAATGCAAAGTCGTCTAATCGCATAAATTTTATTTTGTTCACAAATAGTCAAAGGTCAACTTTATGGTGTCATCCCCGTGATTCAGTGCTATGACCCCAGAAAACAATATTTCAGCCATCAAAACAAGCAAGTGAATCCGCTGGTGGATTATTTTTTAACATTAAAGTGGTGGAATAATTTTCACAATAATGAGTTTGATATTACCCCTAACAGGATTACAGCAGGCATCCTATCAGCCTTTAACTCCATACTGAGTAGATGCAAACTGCCACTTATCTTTCCATGTAGAAAAAAAAAAGAACTGCCAATCAATCAACGTGGAACCTGGATGACCTGTTCACTGCTGCCCAGGAAACATTCCAACTCACATTTCTGAACACATCGAACTGAAATATGTCATTTTAATTTCATCAAAATATTTAAGAAGTGATGAGAGCTGCTGTTGTTTCCATTTACACGGAAGTATTTTTGCAATGGACATCAGAATGCACTGGTATTCCACACATTTTCATAGATTGGATTCCAACCCTTTACATGGAAAGAATGAGATGACAGTAAGTGACCAGAAATATGTACGGTCATGAACTGTGTGGGTGCCACACAGGAGAGCCGAGATTGATTGACTCAGATGTTTTTCCACCTCATGCTAATTAGATTATCCAGATTTAATGAGGGCCTAATGCATAACAGTGCTCACAGGAAGTTACCGATTACAAAGAGCATAATATAAAAACCAAATGTACAATCAGATCAAAAAGATGCTGTCAACTTCAGAGATGAAGGTGAGTTAATTACTTCGATATCATCCAGATTTAATTAGTAGCAATCAATAAGTGGGTCAACAGCTTGAGAGGAGTCTGGTTTGGTAACAAAGTGAAAAAAAGAAGGGATGAGGCAGCAATAACAGAAAAAACTAAGAATTGGAATATAGTCAGACATCAGAATCTGCTGTGTTCACCAAAGTAATTAGTGCAGGGTACAGGGTATCCCAAAAAAATTGACATAATTTCACAGGCCAATAATTTTGACAATTCTTGTTTAAATAACCTCAAATTTTCACAGAATGTATAGAAACAGATCAAGATTTTATATGTAATGTTTTATTTTTGTTCTGTTTTCAGGTTGAGCCATGCACATGGCATGCAAATTTTGGAAAAACTTCACCAACTGGCAAACAAATTTTGCATTGAAGGCACACTGCACAGTCTTAGGTGACTGTGTGCGAGCATATGCCAAGACGCAAAATTACGTCTCTTTGGGAGAGAAGGGGATTTTCAGACACAACAAATTTTAGTCAGAATGGCGGGAAACAAAAACAATCTAGCCAGCAACACCTCTGTGGACACCTTGTGTTGAAGCGAGAGGTCAGAAGAAAATCCAGACAACTGACAGGAAAGCTACAGTAACTCAGAAAACCACAAGACAGTGTCACAGAGTGTCACATACTGAGCCAAGAGCAGAAATCTTAGAGTGGACAACTGGAAAAATGTAGCCTGGTCTAATGAGATCTCATTCTGCAATCCATATCACCAACTTGCCTTGTGTCAATAGTCAATAGGGTGGTGTCAATGGTGTAAGGATGTGAGAAGTATTTTCTTGACACCTTTCTCCATCTGTCAATACAAATGTCATCTCAAACTGGTCACAAACTTCAGTGGCCTCCTTAGTCTTCAGACCTGAATCCCATCAAGCACCTTTGGGATGTGGGGTAACAGGAGATCAGTAGCATGAATGTGCAGAGGGCAAATCTTCAGATATTTGTTGATTCTCACAGGAAAGTTCCCGAAATCCTGTGGCTCCAAGCCAAGAATAACTGAAGATCCAGCTGTATAGTGTTTCTAATAGAGTGCCCCCAGCAAAATAGGAACATTTGTGCTGCTGCTTGGCAAATTTTATGTCTTTTCTGTTCCACAAAGAAAACACGTCACAGAAGCCACAGCACTGGGGTTCATATGGCATCTATAATGACAAATAAAAATCATATTGTGTCAGTTTGTGCTGTGACACTTAAAATTCATTTAGTGCCACACTTGTGTGGATTTTAAAGCCAAACACAATCTATATCTTAACACACAGCAGAAATGCCTCTGAACCAGTTTTTCTGTGTTCATTCTTCCCATCACTCAAATATTTTTGAGAGAGAAAAACAAAGACAAAGAAGTAGGGTAATTGGTAGACTGAGTCTACAGAGACATGCTGCTCCTGCGCTTTCACAATTTCCTGATGTGAAATCTTTGTTCGTATACATCAGGTGGTATGGTCTGCTGGGAATTGTGTTGTCACAAAGCAAATGTTTTATTTTTATTTCTGACAGGTGCTCCTATCCTGGTATGGCGTCTCGGCCATATAAACCACTTATGCTTCTCCAGACAGACCGTAGCTCATCTCGCCAAAAACCTCTGTGCTCAATTTAACAACAGTGGAAGTTAATTTTAATATTTATCTAATCTGATCTGATAGTGGAATGTAACGACAGAGTGCCGTTACGAGCTGGTAGCAGTCTCACGATGAGTATTAATATTAAATTAAGTAATGATATCATTTACTGAATTACTATTCACTGTAGACACATTTAGGCATATATAAATGTATATGTATGTGTAAGTATGGAAAACACACACACCTTCACAGGTGTGTGATGAAATGGAATGTGCCTGGTGTTAGGTGCCACCTAACAGGTCTATAAAAAGGGATCATCCGGTGGAGGAAGGGAGGCTAGAGGCTGGGTACTAGGGTGTGCTTGGGGGGGGGGGGGGGGGGGGGGGGGGGGGGGGGGGGAGTGTCCCATGCTGGAAATTGTCTATGTCTGGGTCTCCTAGGTTTGGTTGCCTCATGAACTTGTTACCATATTGTCTCAAAAGCATCTTTTATCATCTGCAGTAGCTGGATCTTTCGGATTTCTCCACTGCATTTAAATGGGAGCAGTGAATAACAGTCAGTGCCTCCTCTGCAAGCATTAGTTGGGTTCTTTGGTTCTGAAAAAAAATTATAGAACCTCTGCATGACATCTGCAATGGAGAACAAATTTGAAAAACTGCTTGATTAATTGAGGGATGCAAAGGACAACTCAGTTCATATTCTATAGTTTTTATTTTCTTAAAGATAGATTTGGTTTGATGGTTTGGATGGACAAACAAATACTGGGATGGAATGGAATAGAGTAGGTTGATAGCCTTCAACATAAACAGAAAAGAAATGAATTAATCTTAAATTAAACAAACAATCACCAATAAGCACTTTCCCTTAAAGCTTTTCTCAACAATAAATGTTAATGTTACTCAAACAATTCAAATTAACTTCGGATCTCAAAATGGTTATTAAACTGAAACCTAAAGTAATATCATACTTAACTAAGTTTCAATAAAGTATACAAGATTAAATTAGCATAAACAAAATAATTAAACTTAATTGGCATTGTATTTACTAAGCCAGTCAAAGTTAACCAAACACAGAGAAGCATGACTTCAACACCTCCACAATCAAAGTTGTTTTGTTACCAGTTGCGTCTTCTAATCAATCAGGAGCTGTGATCATGACTTGTTACCGGGAGCAGATGAGAGCTAACTGAGAAACAGCCAAACTTTTCATGCCATGCCTTTCCAGTGAGTGCGCAGGTGAATATGGTCCCCATTGGAGCATTTCCTGAGAGTTTTAGGTTCCACCAACACTTTTGTGTGTGGTCGCCCTCTGCAGGTTTGGAGTCCATCATGTGCACGTGCTTGGTATTTGACACAACACTGTTTCGTATACAGTTTCTTTGATTATAGTTAAATATATTTGACAGAAGGGAAGATATATTCAAAGACATCTCGAATATCTCAAAAAAATCTAATGGAAAACTATGCACGCTAGCAGAACAGACTGTAAATGAATGTGGTATAACTTGCAATTATTATGCTTATTATAACAAGGAGGCATATTTGTAACTAGCTGTGGTGCTCCCATACACATTTTAGAAGTGCATGTTTAACAAATTTCCCACATAAAAAGTTTCTGTTAGAATTTAAGGTATATAGACTTCACAGCCTTGGCCCTCATTTGGTTTTCCACCAGAGTATAGTGACAAAAAGTTATGTAACTTTTTTTTCCCAGAGTTTTCATTTCTCAACCTTGTGAGCTTGCGAGCTTTTGTACAATAATGCACCATGATACCAAGGCAAGACTCTGATGCAACTCCCCTCATCAAATTTATGAATGACTCAAGAGTTTGTCCATGGGAATACTGTATCATGTTGCCTGCTCCTCATGTAAATTAAAGTTAATTTTCTCTTATTCTGCCATAAAATGATCTGATGCCTCTCTGCAGCTGGCCAAACAAGGAGGATGTATAACTGTGTCATCAATGTGTGCTTCAGTCTAAATGGAAGAAACGCTGGGTAGCAAACAATGATTGTACTATTGATGTTTTAAAAGGCACATGAATAAATAGAAGCGCTGAGAGCAGAAGGGAAATGCACGAGAGACAACATATTTGCAGCTTCCTGCTCTTTCTCTTTGCACACTCGAAAGCCACATTTTACTGTCTCGTGTGATCCATTTTTAAGGCTAGTTGCAGGGTGCCTGGGTTAAATGGGTGAGAGCTACATGCAGTGCTAATGATGTGCTAAAGTATGTGTGCACATACAAAAGTCAGTATCATCTCCTGGTGTGGCTAACCAACACATACAAGAATGCCTAACAGAGAGAATAACAAAAATCCACATTTGTACGTGCAAAGATTAAAAGTGCTTGTTTTATACTAGATTGGCCAGTTCTTGAACAAGCAACTGTCCTTTCTTATGCTTTGTCCTAGTGTAGTGTTCAGAGTCCAGAGCTGCAGGGCTAAGTGCATTTCCTTTTTTTTTCCCTTGAGTTTGTTGTGTTATGGCATTGCCGTCAAGTTAGCAGCTGATGCTAACTTGAAACTCAAGCTATCGAGAGAGGATCCAGGAACAAGGGAGAGGAAAGACAGCTAGACAAGAAACAAACAGAGGTTCTTTTGTACTTGGGACACATGTCCAAAAGTAGCTGGACTTACAGTTTGTGGCAGTCTTCTCTGTGAAAAGGTAAATATTGTAGGGAACTAAGTTCAATGGAGCATGCTGTCTTTTTCTTGAATGAGTTGCGGCCCAAAATAGCAAAAAATTGGTTATTTGTCTCATTTTTGGCCTGTGACAGGATTTGCCTTTTTTGTGTGTGTTGTTTTGTTTTTTGCCTTCCTCTCAAATCAGTAATCAGCTTTTCATCAGAATGATTTTTTTTTTTTAAATCACTATAATGTAAATGTAAAATAATGCCTTCAGTGTTCAAAAACTTTCCAATATTTGGAGCTAGTGAATCAGGTTTTTGCTGCTGTTTTTTTTTTTTTTTTGGCTTATCTGTTTCTGGGTTGTGAGCCAGTCCCAGCTCACACTGGGTAAGGGCGGGGTACACCCTGGACAGGTCACCAGTCCATCACAGGGGCAGAGACAAACAACCACTCACACTCACACTCAAACCTACAGACAATTTAGAGTCACTAATTAATCTAAACATACATGTCTTTGGATGGTGGAAGGAAACTAGAGTTACACTATATAATAGTTATAATAGCTGGTGTTAGAGTCAGGACACTAAAAATAATTTTGTGGCATTAATAAAACTCTCTATCTCCTGAGACAGGAAAATCTGTTATATTAGGTTTTCATTAATATTGACCATTATGGCCAGATTTGCAACATACCCAAATTTCCATCTATTTCATGTGCTATAGTCAAATTAGTCATCTCCACTTAATTTAGCATCTCCTTGGGAACAAAAACACAAATAATTTATTTTTTGATATACCTTTACATAAATTCAGGTGTTAAAGCAGCTGTGTCATCACAGCACAACAATCAAATCAAACAACCAATCATGATTTACACCAATGTTTTCCCTCCACATGGGAAGAAGTTATATAAGCCTTTTTTGGAAACTTTTCATACATGCTGCGTCAGTCAGTGTTTTGGAGGAGGTGTTACTTTTTTGATGATGGATTTTTTTAAACAAAGATTCAGATAAATAGGAAGCTCTGCATCTCCATCAGTCAGCTGAAAACATATGCTGACCCTTTGCACAGTCTCATATAGCCCAGTCAGCACTGGATATCAACATATTCCAGGCATCTGTGACATTAACTGCACTGAGTTTATCATGATGCAAAAACCTGATGTATTTCCTGAGCTGGTAAAATTCCTCTCCATTTGAACTGCAGCAGCTAAGTACAATCAAAATCCTGATAAGGTTATGTGTTTATAAAAAGAAAATTGATTTCTTTAATTTGGTCAGAGAGACAAACAGATCTGTATCATATATTCTTTTAGACTAAGATAAGAAAAATAATGGGATTAATATGCTACTTTTCTCTCTGTTTAACTGTAACTGTGAGCCCCCCTCAATTCCTGCTGCTTTCTCTCAGATTTAGATATTAAATCTAATATGATTTCAGTTCTTAAATACTGAGTGAAATAACCAGACATAGGCTCATTAAAAGTTTACAACAGTGAAAACAGGTAATCTTTGGTCTGCTTAATATTGTCATTGTGCATCTTCTGAAGCTCTTGCACAAGATTTATCTGGCTCTTTTATTTCTATCCACCACTATCTAAAGCGCTATCAGGCTCCCATATGAACCATCCCACTTCTCTTATGTAACATCATTTGCCAGTTGAGTACTGACAGTTTTTATCCACATGCACGGATGTTGCATTACATTAAAATCTGTAGGCGAGATGGTCACCCCATTCCTACCAATCCAGGAGTATTTTAAAGTAGATATAATAATGTGACTTGAATTGGTGATGAGGCTCTGCAGGCTCTTGCAAAGTTGGCAAGTCACGTTTATTTAGCTTTACACACTACACTAGGTGATACTTTGTGTACATTCATTTTGTGGTGCAAGCTTGATGACTGTGAGTCATCAGCAGGTAGGAGGTAATGTTTTGTTATGGCATAGCAGTTGTGGTTGTGAGAGTGTGTTCCTTGTCCTGTTCTAAATATTCCGCATCTGCTATGGTTTTAAAGTGACTCATAGGGAAGATACAAACTACACAGTGTGATTTAGGTACTTTCATGTAATGAAGTTATTTTTGGCTTTTTAATATTTTTCTAGACTTGCAGCTGAGCTAATCTTCACTCCAAGACGGGAAAGAATTACTTCACAGAACTTTAAAAACTAGCTTCTGCTAAAGCTGAACAAGAACTTCTTCCAGTTTGAGTAGTAGAGTAGAAGGAGGAGAGAAGAGAGAGGAGTGTGCTCAGTCCATAGGGAAATGCAGAAAGTTTTCGTTCAGAAAGTGAGCTGGTCGAGTTTACCTGACTAGTTTTATTTGAGCCATGTTAGTGTTTTGGTTTTAATCCCTTTTAATGAATTCTTCCACAGATTGTTGCATTTTATGTTTCATATTTATAAAATACTGTTTACTGATAATACTATTATCGTGGCTTGGTGTGGACTGAAAATTTTAAAGAACTGAAAGAACAATAAGATCCTTGAACGTAAAGTATAGTTCCATTAAGGGTAATGGTCTTGGTTTCTGAAGCTTTGCACTGGCTGGCTGTAATCTACACTGGTCCTGTACTGATCCATTCTGCCGGCCAAGGAGAATGAGGTGGAGGCATCTTTAACCTTATTGTTGCAAAACCTCAGATGGTTGTTCAAATGCCACCAATTGATCCAGAGGTTTGGAAGAGAACCAGGGCTAAGGCTCCAGGTTGTAGCTCCACACAGAGATAGCTTGGTCAGTGATTTACAGCTCTGTTCAGCTTTCTTCAGCTTTCTTGAGCTCATTTCAGCAATGACTGACCATCACAATCATTGGTGAGTCTGAATGGCTACATCTGCAGGCTACAGTCTGTTACCTGCTCATCCAATCAGATAATAGGCTCAAATGCTCTCCTCTGATTCTCTGACTGGTTGTCACTAAACCTCCAGAGAGAAGCCATATATATATGTATATGTATGAAGCAGTGAAGGTGCTGACAGACTGAGTCAAGTTTTCAGCTTTGGGCTAACATGACTTCAATCCACAGCAGTCAAGCCATTACTGTCATAAATACTTGTCCTGGAAACTTTCTGAACATGCTGAACTGCTTCCTCTAACAATTTAACAGCAATAATGTCATGAAGAAATATCAAAAATATTTTTCATTTCTAATGTGATGGAGTGTATTGTAACTATTATTATTTCACATTAACTTGGTGAATTCAAGATTTGGAAATTGCACTATAATAGTGACAGCGGGTTCAAATGTTGTCTGTGAAAATTGGCAGTAGTTATTTGGTTATATAGCTTTAATATATTGTGCGTATTGCCAAATCAGTGTTTTGTACATTTATAGGCATTGACTTATTTTAGGAAGTTTCTTTTCTCTGTGCCACTGTAGTGATGTCTTAACTGTACATTGCTGAGCTGGATATGACAGCTTAATGGGATTTATGTTCAGTTCACTTCCATTCATGTTCAGTCACCTAGGTTCCACTTAGGGTTGGAGTCTTGAAGAGAGTTTGGAGTGACAGCAAATCTCCTCATGATTTGGTCGCACCACGGCTGACCAGTTGGTCCTTTTCCATTCCCAGTAGCTTTCCATAAAGCAGGCAAGTCAGGTTCATCCCACATGGCCAACATTGATGAGACCACCACTCAGAGATGTCACTCTGTAACCTTGAGGAAACAAAGAGGTATTAGATACTGGGACATAATCTCTGCCATTTTTAGGTTCAGGTGTGGAGGCAGAAGCAGCATTAGGCTGTGAATATATACCAACACATTGAATCCCTTTTTTGTATTTGACATGTTTTCTGTAATTTAATTGGATGGCAACATTTTATTCAACAATTGATAATTTCCTCCTTCTCAGACTTACAAAACCTTTTCAACCAGCTTTGCAGACTTTCAATTGTATGACGATATGTCCAAAATAGCAAGAATTTTTTTCTCCCAGAAACATCTTGGCCCAAAGGTTCTCTCCTGATGCTGCTACGCTATTATTGCCACTCTGTTAATTGTTCATTAGGAGGAAAAATGTGAGTTTAATCATGTGCTAGTCCAAACAGTTCCAGGTCCATTAGCACCAAACTTGACTGATAGGACCCATCTTAACATAAATTATAGTATTAATCCATCTGATTAGAGCATTTAGTAAGTGTTGTTTGTTTTCTTATTAATGCACATCTTTATGTTATCACTCAATATCAATTAATTACTTCATGTCTTCTAAACTTGAATAGGAATCATACAGCAAGTTACACAGTTACACCGATTGTTGCAAATTCTCAAACCACAAATTTGCCTCCAACTCAAACCTGTACCATAGAAATGACACATTGCATTTGTCATTTGATGTGTTTCTCTTTCAAGAAACTCATAATTTGAATACATTTTAAGATTAGTTCAACAATCGCTTTCATTTAGAATGCAGGAGCAACAACTTGTTTATTCCCCCAGTGCTGGCTTGTGCATATTCAATACATACCTAGGAACTTTTTGCAAGCACTGGTTTCTCATAAGACTGGTCAGACTTGGGTCTGAGTGGGGATTACTTGTCATGTCCTAAAACTTGGTGCTGTCTTGTGTCAGTGTTGTCTCGTCATTTCCTGTTTTATTTTTAAATTCCTGGTATCATTGTTTTGCCCTTCCTCTTGTGTCAGTCTAACTCTCTTTCCCACCCTGATTGTGTTCACCTGTTCCCCATTACCATGTGTATATATATATGTATGTATATATATATATATATATATATATAGAGTTTAGAGTCACCAATTAACCCAAACATGCATGTCTTTTGACGTTGGGAGGAAACCGGTGTACCCACGCAGAGTAGGATTCACATTGAATGGAAAAATATCAAAATTTAATGTGGAGATGTTTTGTTTTGCATTCATTCTGAATTAAAAACTGCACTAGGGGGTCAAATTATATTAACAGCAGTACCTTGTTGAACTGGGGGAGCCTTCAACGTAAGCCTCTGACAAAGCAAAGTCCCTGTGCTGGGGAAATCCTCATGCCTCATCCCTGTCTCTTCAAAGCCTAATCCCAGTGTGCTGAATGACTTCAGGCCTGTCGCTCTTGCGTCAACGGTCTAAGGTCTACTACTACGATGTATGGTCTTCTACGGTCTACCTGACTGAGAGACCACATTTTGTGAGGCAGTTCGTTAGGACTAGCTCTCTGATACTATACTTGGCAGCACTAGAGCTGTCCTTAGGGAACTGTGCTTGCACCAGTCCTGTTCACTCTGTACACATGATTCCTGCTACAAGTCAGAAACATACCACATGCAGCAGTTCTCAGATGACACTGCAATTGTGGGATATATAAAAGGTGGGTAGGAGGAATACAGATGCCTGGTGGACAACTGTGCAGGCTTAACCATCTCCACCTGAATACCACTAAGACCAAAGAGACGGTGGTGGACTTCAGGAGGTCCATGCTCCCCCTGCTGCCAGTGTTGATGACAGGGTCAACATAGAGGTGGTCACAACATGTAAATCACTGTACAATAAACTGAACTGGCCAGCAAACAAACACAGATGCCCTCTACAGGAAAGGTCAGAGCAGGCCATCATTCTGAGGTCATTCAATGTCTGCAGAAAGCTCCTTGCTATGTTCTACCAGTCTGTCGTGGCCAGTGTCCTCTTTTATACTATTGTGTGCTGGGGTGGCAGCATTAAAAAGAAGGATGATGGGCATCTGCACAGGTTGATTAGGAAAGATGGCTCGGTGGTCCGGCAGAAGAGCATGTTCAGTGGCAGATGTCTGCCTCTGTCATGCTCTACAGACTAAGGAGGTCCGTTGTTCCTAGGACCACTCAACTTTTTAACAGAAAAGGAGGTGTGAAACGGAAAAAAACATTGCCCGTTGCCCCCCGCCCCTGAAAAAAAAAAGAAAACAAAAAAAAAACAACTAAATTCTCTGCCCTAAATGCTTCTGGTTTTCTAATATATTATAATATATATATCAGCACTAGAGCTGTCCTTAAAGAATATATATCACTCACTCATCTTCAATCGCTTTTTCCATTTCTGGGTCGCAGGGCTGCTGGAGCCAATCCCAGCTCACATTGAGCGAGGGGCAGGGTACACCGTGGACAGGTCGCCAGTCCATCGTAGGGCCAACACAAATACAAACAGACGAACAACCACTCACGCTTGCATTCACACCTACGTCAATTTAGAATCTCCGGTTAACCTGGACATGCATGTCTTTGGATGATAGCAGGAAACCCACACAGACATGGGGAGAACATGCAAACTCTGCACAGAAAGTAATATATATTAAGGAATAAGAGATATATATTCCATTATAGCTATATAAATTATAATAATATGTGGGTGATGTGTGTCTGCTATAGGTGGGTGCTATGTAGGTTTCTGACTAAGTTACTGGATGCCTTAAATTTCCTTTGGGATTATTTAAGTATTAATCTATCTATGTTGTTACGGCCAGGGAGCAATTCTCAGCCAGGAAATGGGAAATTTTGGTAATTTGTGTGTGATGTCACTTGATGATGTCTTTTGTTCCCAGCACACGGAACTCTTAATTACTGCAGCCTCTGGTGAGCTCTTGAATTAAAACACTCGCTGAAAAGAAAAAAAAAAAAAATCAGCTCTTTTCCTGATGGACCAAGACTTTGATTTTGCATGTGTTCTGAATAGTAAAACGTAATACACAGCAATTCTACTTCCTTGTAATTACAGAGATTGCTACAGGAGGCAGACATTTTCATCTTTTAACTGCAGCGTTGCTAACTGTGCTTCTAGCACCACCAGATGAAATGCAAATGGATGTGGGTCATATAAATATTTTCTTTCAAGATCAGTCAGATGCTGCAAGAGTCAATAGGTAAAAACCATCAGGTTATTCACTGAAATGTAATACCTTTTTCTGTTGTCTTTGTGCTCTCCCTTCGGCTTCTTCTCTATCTCTTTCTTTGCAGTGGTCGTCCTGTATTTGCAGGCTGTAGGAACCAAGGAGTGGAGGGAGGTGAGTTAAGAAACTTTCACTTCTCTAATATCCATGTCCGATATTTCTGTCTAGTTGTCAGTGTATAGCATCAGTGCCTTGTATTAAAGAATTCTAGTGCAAGAAGTGAGCTCACTGTGAACCCCTGAGAACTTTGTTGCCAAAAAAATTAAAATGTCTAACAAGTGTCAGAAAGGGACTCAGGTTGGTTAGAAAAATAAGGATTCAGTTTAAAGTATAAATAAATATCAATATAATACAATATTATATTGTATTAGCTTTCTGAAGCCAAAGAGACTTCACATCATGTCACACATCCAAGAGAAGAAAAGGGGCTGTTCCTCAAAAGCACTATCTGCTCCATATACCTTCTTCTTCAAGAAGGGGTCACATGACCCTCTATTCATTACTGTCTCTAAATTTCTTGCCTTTTTTGTTCTCTTCCGCTCAGACACATTTACATGTTATCTCCTGACCTAATTTTAATCTGCTTTCCTGCCATCGGTTAGCGTAGTCTTTGATTTGCGAATTCAACCCTGATATGTCAGGGCGCCTTCTGATCTACTCACTTCAGGGAACCTCAAACATTTTTCATGCCAGATTCATGGCATGACAGAGTTTAATCAAAAAACACGGCATGGACTTGCAATCAGCAGACTACACATCTTGTTGCCAGCCACACATATCAACATCCTGAGCAGGTTGGTGTGTTTGAAAAAAAAAAAAAAAAAAAAAACCCTTTGCTTGCTTTTGACACAGTGGCTTTCATGAAGTCTGTTACAAAATTGATGTGGGGCCACTTAATTAAGAACTGAAAAAATGGCTAGAAGTTGCAACAGTTTTAGCAGGATGTGTAGTTTAGTGTTTAGTGTTCTCCTTCCCATGTGCTACCTGCAACCAGTAAAGTCTAACCAGTCTTCTTCATAATGTCAATTCTCAATGTTTTTTTAATTACTTTGTGTTCACAAAGTAACTGTGACTTTCATTTTAAATGCCAGCCTTGTTCATTTATATAATTGTAAAAATATAAAAACTGAAAAAATAACCTTAACTTGAAATTAATGTTTTAAATTTATAACCTGTATTGATCTGCCCTACTTCATTGTACTAGTTCAACATACTATCATGTTTGATATTCCTTTATAATGTGTAATGTGTATAATCTGAGTTATGGATTCTTTTTTTATGTATGAATTTACATCTTTTAAATTTGTATTTTTTTTTATTAAACTTTTTAATAACAATTTTAGCCCAATTTTAATAATTCAACACAATTTGATAATTTTACTGGACTATCTTGTCCCCTCATTCTGAGTCAATTATTTTTGTTTATTTATTGTTCACTAATACACTAATAAACATAATACTGTAATATACAAAAAAAAAAAACTAACCCTAACCCCAACCCTAAATTAAGATTTAAATCTAAATAAAATGTCTTAGAACTACAGTGACAAGAATCAACAATGATGTTTTAAACAGTTTTAAAACATGAACAGTGATTTGAATGTGCAAATATGCAACTCAGTCATATGCAGGGCTTTAAGTAAAAACAAAGCAAAAAAAAAACAAAAACATCCTGAGCCTGACTTTTTCTGGGGGGGGGGGGGGGGGGGCGGATGAAAAGGGGCATAAGTTACAGATGATAATGCTGAATATGAAACTCAGCCAAGCTAATTAATTTTAGGAATCATTCGATTAGCAACCATTTAATTAAACTTGACAACTAGACAACTCAGAGCTATTTTTTTCTCAAGTTGTTTAGAATGCAGCATCACCTGCTGCTCAGCTAAGTATTCCAAGACCCACCCCCATTCTACTTCTGATTGGCTAGTGTTGTTAGTTTGATTGAGAGGGAAAGCCATGCTACTCTCATTCTATTGGTAGGCGAACTCAATGGACTTCTCAAACCTGATAATATGTAGCATCAACAAGTTTTTTGCTTTTTTTTTTAACTGTTGATATTTTATTTTGCAGTCCAATGACACTCGCTTGAGATGGATGTAAGCAATGTTCAAATAAGTTCAAAAATACAAAAATGACATCAAGAACAGCAAACACTGCATTGGATATATACCTATAAAATAGCTGATGGAAATTTACTATCTTCCTTGAGGTATAGAACTATATTTTGTCCAAAGAACATTCGCAAGGCGGACATTTTTTTTTTCTTTTAAATCCAAGAATTATTCTCCTCACTGAAGCACTTAGTTTTCAAGCTTTGGGCCTTTCTTGACAGTCCATCACACTCCTATTCCATCAGTAGCTCTTGAATAAACTCGAGGATGTAGCTTTGATGGGTATCTACGGTGGCCGAGAGGTGCAAACCAGCATTGCAAAATCTGAAAAACTTTTACAAAGCTTGAGACAAATTTACATTTCGGAAAACAAATTAACAAAATGAGAAACACTTTTACAAATTCTGAGACAACTTTACAAGTCCGGAAACAAGCAGAAAGAGAATGTCCCAACTTGTGCTGGAAATGATAACAGGAAGGACACGGCCAGTTGGAGTTCAATGTCATTTCATCAGAATCAGAATCAGAAATACTTTATTGATCCCTGAGGGGAAATTGCCTTTAGTTACAAATGTTATTTTAGTTCAAAATTACCATTGTCTGCTTTAATTTGAAGCATGAAATATAACATTTTAACATTTGAATTACCATAACAAATATCAGAGCACATTGTTTTGATCTTTACATTTGTTCTGAAAACTTCTGAAACAACAGTAACAACTGAATTGAAGTTGCTGAATTGAAGTTGAACTGAATTGCCACTGTTGCCAAGTGCTTGCTCATCGGGGGATCTGTTGGGTCTCTTTAAATAAATTTATAAAGAGTTTGGTCTAGACCTGCTCTATATGTAAAGTGCCTTGATGTAACTTTGTTATGATTTGGCGCTATACAAATAAATCTGATTTGATTTGATTTGATTTGAATTGAACAACAGAACTATTAAAATAATCCATTGGGGGTTGTGGGCTACCCTAATTTTCCAATGGAGTCCCCCTCAACCCTCCCTCTCGATCAGGAGCATCTAAGCCAATTTTTGACAGTGTCCCTGAACTCGAGGTGGACAGCTTGTGGTCAATCTGTCTGGATGCAGCTGAAAGATTAAAAAGTAATACATACAGTGTGGACAGTTTGCTTAAACATTTTTAATGATCATCAAACATGATTGAATGTTATTTCAGACATTTTATGAATCACAAAATTCTGCTCTAAACAGACACACATTTAAAACGTTAAGCTAACTTTGTGTGCTAAGAGCTTAACCTGGGCAGCTAACAATGCTGTAAATATGCCCATTAATATGAAACGTTATCACAATTTTATGAACTCTAACACCCATAAAACAGCCCCCTAAATGGTCTGACCCAGTTCTGCACATCAAGACAGCATCGTTGAAAAAATATTGATTCAATGTTGGAATTTCAATCATTCAACCATTATTCAATGTTGATTCAATGACATATTTTCAACAATAAATTATTAGAAGGTTGATCTGTTGTTAATTTTTCAACCTTAACCAAAAGTCTACCTTTCTGACCATATATCAACATTGATTCAATGAAATTTTTGCTTTCTAGGAAAATAAAATAAAATATATTCAAACACTAAAAAGTAAATGTACATTTGTTCCTGTATGTACAAAAGTGTTAAATAAAACAACAGTTTACCAACATTTGAATATAATAATCATAATTATGGATAGGGAATGAGTGATATTTTGCCTGTTTTGTGACAAACACATTCTGTCTGGTCTGCACCATTTAAAAACTGTAAAGACCGACCACACGAAAAACAAAACCGTGTTAAGTGGCTCACGTGTTTGCCACCTGCCACATGCCACATGCAAGAGGTGTGTTCCAGGTAATAATATGGCCCCGGTGTATAATGTAGAATGAGCCGATCGTTAGGGAGAAATAATCCCAGGTAGGATGAACATTATACATCGTGGCCATATTCTTACCTGGAACACACACACCTCTTGCAAAAAAAACCCAAAACATCAACAACGAGTAATGTTAGACTAGGCGTAATATCTGGACAAGACCAGCACTTCATAAACTGAAAACTCATTTTGAGTAAATACCTCAGACCGCTCGCTTTATTGCATGCACCTCCTGATAGTCTTCATTGACAAGCTGGTTTAACAGAAAGAAGTTGGTGCTCCAGAACTGCAGTCGGTATGTTAAATGCCAAACATCCCAGTCCTTGTGTGTGTGTTTGTGTCTGAAGCAGTGGAGTACGTCTATATTTGCGGACATGAACTTCAATAAATTCCTCTGCTTTACACGCTACATGCTCTGGGTCAGCAGGTCCCACTTCCACATACTACAGTCCATAGCTGCAAAGACTTCCAGGCTTCTGAACAAAGCGATCGTTTAGACTTGATTTGCGTTAGTCTTGTCCACTGACTTTGATGGGTGAGTTTGAAAGATGAAATTAACTCATGAAGCGCTGGAACAGGACCATTAAATAATTAAATACATAGTGAAATAATTATATACAGTGGTGCCTCAGCTTTCGAACTTAATCCGTTCCAGGTTGGTGGTCGAAGTCTGAATTAATTTTTCCCATAAGAAATAATGGTAAACTCATTAATCCGTTCTGGCCCATATGAAAAGTCCACTTTTTTTCAATAAAATGTGTATCTAACCAGCAATTTAGTCCTAAACATGTTGTCCTAAAATCACTGGTTAGCGAGATCAGAGACACAAGCACCACTCTCGTGTTTACTTATTATCTCTTTTTTCAATTCAATAGTAGTAAATGTTGTCTTCCTTTTCACCTTCCCTTTCTCAGCTGGTTTCTCGGGAGACATAATGAAGGGTTTGAAAACCAAAAAAAAGCACAAAGTACACAAAGTAATAAAAACTTAGTAGAGCGCTGGTCGTAGGTCTGTTCGTTTTGAATTCTGAATGAGAAAGAACGCACGCGGTTTGGCTTGACTCAGCTGCGCTCGGCTGCCTGAATGCTCTCTTGGCTTGACGCGGGCCGTTTGAAAGCTGAAATTCGGTCGAAAGTGAAGGCAAATTTTTCTCGAAAATTTTGGTTGAGGGTCGAGTTGGTCAAGGGCTGAGGCGTTCGAAAACTGAGGCACCACTGTATATATATTTACATGAGATTAACAGGTATTTTTAATTAAATAACAACACGTCTAATTATTTATTTCCCATTTTAATTAATGAATGACACATTTAAGTAATTATTTAAAGATTTATTTATGTATTTCATTCTGTCCCTTTTGGTCCTCCATACAAAACCGGCAAAACATCACTCGAGTGCTATTCATTGTTATCCATACTGTTTTTACATTTTTCTTACATACAAAAACTTTTGATAGGAACATGTACACTTTTTACAATACAAAGTAGATTGGATATTGAAAGATACAGAAGAGGAAATAGAAGACCAGTGGTAAGGATGAGTAGAATTAGAATAGGACACTTAAGAGGGAGTGCTGTCGTGCTAAATATCAGCACTGGTGTGATTCGGTCATAAGAACAAGGCCGCAGATAATCACAACAGCATGACCTCGAGTGTGATATCGCCACTATTTCTACAAGCACATTATTTTAGTTTACAGTAATAAGCGACAAGAGATTATGATTTGTTACTGTTTATTTAATCATTAATTTGGCTCCACCAACACAAATAGTTCTACAACTGGAAGGGAGATACTGCTGTTGCCAGGCAACACATAAACATTTCCTACACACAAGCTTGCTACTCTATGTCTGCATATTACAGCCACTTTGTATAATTTTCATTGATCTGATTGTTCCCATTTATGTACAACCACTAGAATAAGAGTCTGTTGACAAATACTTTGGTGGCATGATGTGTGTTTCAGATGAGTTCACAGCTCGATCAGACAGCATGTTGCTCCACTGGTTCCGGCCGGTAACTTTGTAACGAGCTTTCAACCTTGTGAAATAAGGTTTTGCTTATATATGTATTTTATGTGACAGATTATCTTTGAATCAAAATTGACATCGTAGTTTGTGTCTGTTCATATAAACCATCTCACCTGTGCCCACAGTTATGCGAACGCTTGTACCGCGGAGTGATAATATCTGGAAACTGTCCCAGTGCTGTTGTACTCTATATCAGCACTCATGGAATGTCTCTTGTCCAAATAAATTACTTGGTCGGAACTACCGGTTGTATAAAGTAATTTAAAGGGGACACGTTATATCACTGGAAAACATCCAACTGGTGTGTGCGATATCTGTCAACAAGCTGAAACAATAGAGCATGCTATTATTAATTGTAGGCGATATGGAAAGGAAAGATGGAAAATGATGACACAAAAAGTTGGACTGAAAGGGACAGGTCTTAAACGAATTAGTGAGTGTAGTGAGAGAGGCCAAGGTTGGAGATATTTATTTGAATTTCTCTTCAGAACAGGGTTGTTAAGGAGAATTTAAGTAATAGATACAATTATTGCTAGTAGGTGGCAGTAATGCAACAATGCCAGCTGCCTTAAAACCTCAAAGAAGAAGAAGAACAAGAAGTTGGGACATTCCTTTTCTGGTTTGTTTCAGGACTTGTGAATTTGTCTTCTGTTTGTAAAAGTGTTTCATATTTTATTATTTTGTTTTTCAAAATGTAAATTTGTCTCAAGCTTTGTAAAAATGTTTCAGATTTTGTAATATGTAATATGTAATTTAATTTAATATGTAATATGTCACCAAGTGACTGCTTGGTCACCGTCAATGGTTCATGTTTAAAGCATAAAAAAGGCCAACCAGCATTGCTCTTGCAAGGGGCACGTTCTCCAGGTCACACAGCACCACCAGCCCCTCAAGGATGATGTGGACGTCAGAGAAGTTGCTGACGGGAGTCTCTCTTGTTTTGTAAATCGAGAGTCGTGGCCAGAGTGTTGATATCTGCTATAGTCTTAGAAAAGAAAAAAAGAAAATCTTAAACATGGCATTTTTCGATCTCGCAGCATCCACTTTTTTAATTTTATCAAACCTTTTGAGAACCATCATTTGCTTTAGTATAACAGCAGTCCATCTGTGATTTTTATTCTTCCTCCCCTCCCTGAGTGTGCCACACTTACGGTCACTGAATTACAAAATTAGAAAAATATGACCACATGACTGACATAAAAGCAAAGACTTCCAAAGACTATATTGATATTAGGCAAACTTTTTTGCTACTATTGACCATATTAATGCTCCAAATCCCCAGGTTCCTCGTTTAGATAGATGCAGTTTATAATGGTCTCCCTGAGGGCATCAATGTCATCCTTGAGGAAACAAACACACAAAAAAAAAAAAACTATTTTATATTATATAACTATATTATATTCTTTGCCCTTTTGCCTAGTTTGAATTAAACAGTTTACAGGAGACAGCACAGTGCAGGGACACAAGAAGGACACTGAGGAAACTATTGTAACTTCTTCCCAGCTGGCCACTTAGATAATTGTAGATGGCTGCTCTGCTGCTGAGCTCTGTTACCAAACATCTAGAAGTAAAGACTTCATGCTGGAACTCTTTGATCTCATTATTTTGAGATCATTGTTTTATTGAAGGATATCATTTGGTAATCACCTTCTCCATGTTAGTAGAAGGATGTGCCCTGAGGTGCAGAAGTGCACCAGCATGTTCACAATCTGAGTGAACAGCTGTCAGAGAAACAAAACACAGTAAAAATACATATCAAAGCTTCCTTGAAAACATGCATTTTAAAGTGTTTAATTTTAGAAAGTATAATCAAATGTGTAGCTTTCCATTTTCTAATTGCAGACTTCAAGTTTTCCTCCATACTGATTTATTCACCTCACTCAGAGCCGTTCAACCTCATTTATGTCTCTTAAGTCTAAACAGATGACTATGATAAATTCATCCAAGTCCCTTTTTAATGGAGAGTAAAATTGCCTCTAGAGACTAAACTATAATTTTTCTACCTGTATGTGAAGATATTTGTTTCTACTGAACTGACATTTTATCATGGGACTCGAGGGAGGCCATTCAAGGAATCGCTGTATTTGTCACATCCTCCTTGGTTGTGGAGAGCAGCATTTGACCAGTTGATTCAGCCCACCTATTAGTGACCTTTAGTGATCTTTGAGCTGGTTCCTGCAGCTGCAGTCCCTGTTACCGCTATTACAGCAATTTTCTGCATAAGTGCTAAAACATACTGCTTTCAAACAAATCTACTTTTGGACTATTAATGGGGCATTTATTCAAATTCAGATTAGATCTTATTACATAAATTTTCGACACACAGTGAAAGTAAACTTTGCATAGATCAACACAATTTGCACACAGCAGACAACCTGCAATCACAAATCCTCTTGTGTCATTTTGGCCTGGGCTGTACACCAGTATGTTTCTGATTCCGAAAGTGTTGCTTCTTAGAGGTTTAGACAAATTTTGGGTTGCCACAAACCACTCATTAGCCGTCCATGGTGTCCTAATGCCCCCAGAACTATCTAAAACATCTCTCCTGCTAAGAAGGGAATTCCCTTCACCAACAACACCCTTGCACCTGCAGTAGATGGGGATGCAAATGAAAGTGTGGATTATGTGCACTGGGGATAAAAGACATGAGCCCAGGCATTGAGGCTGAAGCAGTGCCAAGATCAATAGCTCATTACATACTGCTGTTGAGCCAAGCCACGCTGGCTAAGATGGCAGTCCGCTGGGGGGATTATGGGTATGATTGTCAGGGAGATGGAAGAATGGCCTGGCCCAGGAGGGACTGGGACTTTGTCGGTTTGCATGGTGGAGTGCTGGCTCAGATGTTGCTCTAATGCAGCAGTCTGATTTCGTAGTAGTAGCACAGTGAAGCTCAGTGTGATGCCATATGATGGTGGTTTACAAAAGAGTTTTGTATTTAATAATTCCAATCCCATGCAAAACATTCCAGTGGTAATATGGATTTCTGCTGAATCTCATGAATTTGTTTCATTCATATTTTATTAATGTGAGTTTAATGACATATATTGATTCTTGAATCAATACTGCTATTACCACCAATTATCACTTTCTTATTTATCCATTCTTGTAGTTCGGTAGGACAGAGGTAATCGATAACACTCGGAATCCAGACTTCGTCAGGAAGTTTGTCCTGGATTTCTTCTTTGAAGAAAAACAAAATCTAAGATTTGATGTGTAAGTAGCCAAACACACCGACTTTCTTGAATGACTATAAATGAATTATGAAGATTCACCAAGCTAGGTGAATACTCAATGTAGATTCAAAGCAACAACCTGTAAGACAGAAGTGCCTTTGATTATATTTGTATAATTTCTCTCTCTGCAGGTCTGGTTGGTGAAAAGCATTTTTTTTTTCTTGATGAGAATGAAGGAATTAGCCAGTCCTTGCGGAAATTAAATATCCACCTGTGAAGGAATTGGGTTTTTTTTTGCTATAAAAAAACAAACAGCAACAACTTGCCTCACTGAAAAAAAATTGTGCAAGTAGTATATATCCACGGCTGTTTGTATGCTTCACTTAAAATCACTTAACAGTAACCATTATCAGTATGAGGGGAATATCTCATGCATGACTGTGGATTTGATAAAGACACAAAAATGTGCTTTTATTGCTCAGCAGAGTCTTAAGGGCTGTAGATTGTATATAGTGAAGGGGATTTTTTTGGAGCAAGAACAGGAGCATTGTGCTGATTATGTTACAGTTGAGCACCTGTCCTACCTTGCAAGGTTTTCTACATCCAGTCTACAAATAACATGTTCTTTGTGAAGCAACCCCAATATCACTCCAGTGACAGGCTGAAGCTAATCTCAAACTAACATCAACATGGCTGCGCTTGTAATTCCTTTTTGGCTTCATTTAGTCAAATGGCCTCTCAAAATATGATAAAATAGAACAGAAAAAGATTGACATTAGCAGTAATGACATTCAAGTCAACAATTTAACGATTCTGATCAAATCATGCAAAAGCTATTTCACTTTCTGCCAGAATTAAAGAAAAGAAATATTTCAACTCTTTCTCCTTTATACAGGGTCTAATTTTAATCAGAGTTAAAGCAAAAATAAAGCCAATTGCAGTAGTTTCATTACTTTCTGTTGTAACCCTTACATTTCTATATCTTTATGTGATTGTGCAGATTGTGCATGTGCAAAGATGGTGCAGCTTGTGGCTCAAATAACTGAGCAGCTAGCTTAGGCCTGGTAACTGCATAACCTGTGACCAGAAATTCAGAATATAAAGTGATTTGTTGAACAGTGTGAGCTTGTTACAACAGGTAACAGGAGGTAAAGATGAGACTGTAAGGTACTGTACTGATACTGAAGCATGCAAATGCCTTGATCAGATTGATGGTGCTGCCCTGCGTTGCTCTGTAAAGTGTTAAAAACTGGAAAAGAGTAGCAAATACTCCTTTTGGAAATAAATCATCTGCATTTTTTAACCTGTAGATGTTATTGTTATAAATAGCTTTCAAATGTTCTTCATCATCCATTTTTTAATAGTTTTTTATTACTTGCAGGTACAATGTTGACTCTAGAAGCTGTAATATTTCCAAACACGTAAGTAGAGAATATGAGACTCCACTGAAAACTTACATAAGGCTTCAGATCTCACACACAGTATTCAGCAGTACTTCATTGTTCAGGCTAATTAACAGGGAATGAACGATGAGTCAGCATGAATGAAAATATTTAAATCTGTCCTTGTTTGTTGTTGTTGTTGTTGTTGTTGTTGTTGTTGTTGCTCCTGACAAAATAAATCATGGGAGAGCAGAAGGTGAGTGGTTTATGTGCAGATTGTGTTGCCTACACTTCATTCACTTCACTTTTTACTTTCCAGTTTATGCCATGGTCCCAGTAACAGCCTTTTGTTTGTGTTTCATTCACTTTCATTTACTGTTTTTTTCTCCCATTCTTTCATCTAATTTCATTAAGGGCAAGCAGCTCTGTCCTGGAAAGCATCTTCCAAACTGTTGTTCTTCATTTTGTCTTTAATGTTCGCTCAGGTAAACCAACTTTCATAGCTTCACTTCAAAGTAAAAGTAGCTGTTGTTTGAGATGCTACAGTGCAGCAAATTTTGTGTGTCAGGACACTCACAGGAGATTACACACAAACCCAATGTGTGGGACTCATGGTATACACCTGCTTGTGCCCACACATGTGCACAACACACTCCCGACACAGGATGAGCATCAGCAGGTAGAGTTTCACGGTGTCATGTCATCTGCCATATCTAATCTTTTTAACTTTGAAGACGTTTCTTCATGCATAGCACAGGGCTCTTTTAAGAATAACGAATCAGTCACATAGCAGCTGAATTATGTGTTCCACAAAGACTACCTCACTGGGTTGTGAAATTCTAAATTTAATGTTTAATCTAAAATGACACTTCAATTATGTGAGATTAAATTTTAATGTAACTCGAATATGTCTATTACTAACCCCTTGATTTTACAGTCTTTCATAATTGCTAATCTGCTCAAGTGTGTTAACCCCATTTAAGAACATGTGGTCTAGAAATGTTTAAAATAATTAGTTTTACGTATAAATTCATTGATGGCCTGGTTTCTAGCTCTGTCAGCAAAGCACACATTGTGGCGTACCAGAGATGTGTAGACTTAAGACTGGCACAATTCCTGCATCAAGCAGTGCTCTAGTATTCAATCTGCAGGTTGCATTTGATTTCCTTTCCATTTGTTAAACCAGGACTCACTGTAGGCCATGTCATTTCATTAACCCTCTCTTTCTAATCCCCCCAGGACTTTCTGGGACAGACCTTCTGCACCCTTGGAGAAATCATTGGCTCTACAGGAGGAAGGCTGGAGAGGACCCTCTCGTAAGTCTGCCAACATCCTCTCTGTTCTCTCCTTGTGAAATTACTGCAGCTTTTTGTTCGATATTTAAATCACAGCCGAAAGAAATGTGCACATAAATAATTTCTTCAGCTGGGCAGAGTGATATGAGCCCGCCTTCATCTCTAGTTCGGTATTTATTGTCTCAGTTGGGAAACAACACTGTGCAAGCCATCTCACTGACTCATCTATTGCAATGTTTGATCTGGGGAGTAACCACATACGGAGCTGCAACAGTACTATTTGGTTTTCATCATTTGAGGAAAAAGGGATGGAAGCCTGTGGCTATGTTTTGCTGTGAGCAGCTTTGGTCAGTGACAAATAGATATAAAGTCTGCTCATATCCGAGATGAAAATTATGCAATTTGATGCTTCTTTGCAGAGAAAAAAAATCTGATGCACTAGTTGCAAACACAAATCTCTTTTTTTATTTGATTTTTAGTATTCATGGTAACAGTTCATTTAGGTTCTGTTGGAACAATTTTCCAAAATAATACATATCGGAAAAAATATTATTATACCTCTCCTCTTAACATAACTTATGCTAATGACTCTTTCACTATTAAATTTAGACAATATAACAACAGAATAAACGTTCCAAACGTTTATTAAACAATAACGGTCACACATCAGTTTTATATTTGATTACCACCTTACAGTTTTCTTTTTTAATATGTAAAGTCAACTACACAATTATAATTCCCTGTCAAAAATACTCCACAAATTTACCCTTTTGACAAATAAACTTATATTTTTTATATATTTTTTTTAAATATATTCCTCTAACTTCATACCAGCTCTCTCTAATTTTAATACAGTCTCAATACAGTAAGGAAGTAAATAATTTTGTGCTTTGAAATCAACTATATTATAAGAGTCTAAAGTGTGTAATTGAGTAAACAGTACATTGTTTAGTTAATAATAATACAATCTACTATGAGACTATAAGAGAACACTATGGTGTATATAGCAGGTTCTGAGCTTTAGCGTTAGTTTTATACAATTTTGCAATGGGGTAATACCTGTTTGTTTTTCCATGCTTAATGTGTGGTTTCCATCATTATTTATAATCCACTCTCATGCCCAGAAATGCAATGAATGAATAACACCCAGTTTGATGATAACTCGTTAATATTAAACTTTTTCTGAAAGACTTTCAATTGCCATCCACTGTATTCAGAAGCTGTTGTAAATTTGTCCAGAATCTAAATAATATATGTGCTGTAATCTGTAAATAAAACAAGGCATTTTTGAGTCATCACAAGCAGTGGAACGACCTGACAATCTGAACAAATCTTATCACAAGGACAGGAAATGGCCATTTGTCTGCCTGAAGACTGTGTGTGGACCTGTTTCTGACCAGCAGCCAGGAGTCTATGGAAACTACTTGCTTTTTCTCAGCTGTTGCTGATGTTGCTCATGGAGCTTTAACTCAACCAACAGTAACGGCTTTGTTGACAAACAAATATTTCTGTGCCTAAAACATTAATCTGTCAGTTTAAAAGTCTGCCTGGGTTTGTAGTTTTCCAGGAACTAAGTCACTGCTACTGACTTCAGCTGGAATTGGCAGCAGTCCCATGAAGAACATGGGAAAGTTTCTGGAATGAAGAACAAAAAAGAAAGAAAAGGGAGAGCATGGTATCATTTGATTGAAGAGCGGATGTTTGCCAATGCCTGAAAACATACAGAAATATAGAAATAGCCATGGAAATTGCACAACTCACATTATTCAGGGTTAAAAGTAAACATATGAAAGAGGGTTCTTTCTGTCTGACACAAGAGCATGATGCTAACATTGGAGATGACTAGATTTATGTCCCCTATTCTATTCATTAAATTAAGTTTTGAAGATGGGAACAATTACTCACACTCAGTGCAAGCCGACCGTGTGCACCATGTGATGAATCAGCTTCTCCTGTTAACTGCTAATGAAATTCTCCTTGAGTAGAGGGCTGATAATAATGACATATGTGAAAGGTTAGACCCTGTCACTTTTATGAGGGATTTTTATAATGACTCGCTCTGTGATTAATATGGGACAAAGTAGCTTAAAGATACTGACATTTGGTAAATATGTCAAATTTACAATGTGCAAATATGTCAGATCCTGCCATCAAAGCATGGTAGAAAACTTCTGTCATTATTGAAATAAGATTTTTCATGCACACAGAAAGTACCTGTGAAATTTGGAGACAGGAGAGATTCATTTGTGCAGCTCTTTTATTAACCCTTAAATTGATTCCATTGTGTAAAATACTGTAAATTATTCTACATACAACTAAAAAATGTTGGTTTCAATTGGTAATTATGATATTATGAATATAACAATGGCTACATCATAACCCTAACCCTGACCCAAAACATCAACAATAACAACAACAACAACAAAAAAAAAAACAAAAAACATCATCATTACTGTGTCAGGTCTTGCAATGAAAAATAAACAATGATAAAACACCACAAAGGTACATTTTAATATTAAGATTTCTTGGCAAAGTATTTTTTATGACATTGTAATATTTGATATTTAGATATTGAGGCTTTGGACCTGACAGTTGACATTTTCCTGGAGCTTCAGGCTCAATGAAGAAACAAACTTCATTGTCAATGATTAACAAAGCACAGAAAAAGGTGGTGCACAGGAGGGGCTGATTGAAGATCCTGGTGTTGACCAGTGTGCAGGTTGATAGGTGAGGATCAGTAGCTGGGTGTGCTTCAGCTGGAGGCAAGAGCCTGGTAGGCCTAAAGAAATCAGGAAAAGCAGGTCAGTCATAAAAAAATGTTTCCAGACGTCAAAAGCACTCACAGGTTAATGCTGTAGAGACTTGAACTGGCAGGGAGTGGAGTGTTGAAGCAATGGTTGGACATGATGAGGATTCTGGAGGCCACCTGTCCAGAGACAGCAGAGACAGACGATACAAACACAGGACAAAACAGAAGGCAAACAATGCAAAATCCACACCTTTGTCAAATTTCTTTTCCTTTTCCCCAACTCTAAGAGTCACTGTGAAGATAGGAGCATGAACCTGGGGTGTTTCTGTTTCCATTCAGATTCCCCCTTAAAGTGCATTATATTTATTACTGAAAATTACATGCAAACATGCATTATCTGCCCAGCGAAACATTTGCAGAGCCAATTATGTCATCTATGAATCTAGTGGTGTTTTGGTGTGTGCTCCCTGACAGTTTGTGGAAATGTGAAGTAAACCTAACCCTGTGATTCTTAGTTGATATTAAAACATTAATTAGTGCAACTTTAAAAGTGTAAAGCAAGAAAGAAATCTCAATGCAGAAAACAGATTTTTTTTTTCTGTGTTGTACTGCACTAAACAGTACACTGGTGGATGGCAAGATTTCCCATAATCTCAAAACCTTCCGCTCTTAATTAAATATTCACCATCTTGCATCTAAGTCTAAGTTCCAAAATAGCGAAGATGAAATTACCTGAATGCGCTTTAAAAACAAATGTTTTGAAATGGAACTGTCATGTTATTCCCGTATGCTCTCTCCATACACCTTCAAACATATGGCACGTTCATACAGAATCTCTTAGGCTGTGGGAGATGCCGGAAATAAAATAAAATCATAAAATGAAGCTAGGGTAAAGCTTTGGTAAAAGAAGTGGAAATTAAAAGGAGGACAAAGCAATACAATAGGGAACAACAGAATGCAACCTCTATTTTTCCCATATGGTCAGTGTCTCTGAACAGAGCCAGCAGGGAATAGACAGCTGTCTAGAGCAAAGCCCAGGGGACTGGAATAAGGGAGGATGAAAAAAGGAGGGAAGCAGACGGGAGAAATTGAAAGGGAGTTACCTGAAGGGTGACAGACAACTTAGCAGAGCAGGGTCAGAGAGAGGGAGGGAGCAAGAAGAGGAAAAGGAGAGAGGAAGGAAACAAAGAGAAGGAGGGGACTGGAGAACTGCACTTGATCAGCAAACTGTGAGAGCAATACACACACACACACTCACGCACAAACATCCAAAAAATCTTGGATAAACACAACACAGCCCCTCTAAATAAAAGACTTCTAAGTGTACATGGTGTATTGATTTTTCCTCTACATTTTCTGTCATCAAAACAAACATAAACACAGACTCACTCACACACACACACACACACACACACACACATACATACACACAAGAGTGGAGAACCCATACGGTTCCGGTAGCCTCCTCATGATGGTGGGAGTACATTTTCATAGGTCAACAGTTTTAGAAATCGGCTCCATGCTGTGTGGCAAACCAAGCACTCCTTTTCACTTACCTGTGTGTTGCTGTGGCAACCGAGGGGGGTTATTAACCGAGGCGGTAAAACTATAACAATGATCCAAAATGCAACCTTTAAAAGAAAAAATAAAATAAAACCTAGGAGCTCAGCTGAATGTTTTGCATGGGGTTCCATATTGTGCAACTACAGCAAAGGTATTTTTTTATACAGAATTAGATTAAAATATAGTCAGTGATACACACACACATACAGTATTAATCCATCTTTATGGGAAGCAGGGCTAACACTAAAGACTTATATGAATATGATCATCACTTACAGTTGACAAGCATGCAGTAAACAGAAAATCATCCGACTGTGAACATAATGTTAAAAGCTATTTTCTAGAATTTTCTAGGATGTTGGGATCTATGGGAGCTATTGGTAATTACATTTAAGAAATATTTCGTTTTTGCTGACTTAACTGCTTCCTCATATTTGTGTAAGTGGTTTCTTTAGGTCTGATAACAGATTTGCAGCTTGTCCGCTTTCCATTTTCTTTCTGCCTTTCAATAATTGCCTGAGAGTATGGATGTTGTTGTTGCTAAGCCTGGGGTGAGTTTTGCTTTTGGATTTTCTGAGTTTGAGTGGAGCAACAATGTCCAGGATATCAAGACAGGTGGAGGATATTATACAGGATCCGAATGAAGTATAGTAGAAAACTTGATGCACAAGTGATCTAAGATAACTCCTCAACAGTGGGAGTGGTCAGGCCAAGGGTAAAAACTGGGTCTAGAGTGTGGCCATAGTGTGGCCATAGTTTTGGGTCGGGCCCAAAACTATGGATAGAGTTAAGACTCCATGATGTAGATAAAATCAGAGACTTTGGTGTTTGATATTGTGTCATCATGAAAATTAAAATCAGTAGTAATTAAAATTTTATCAAGTATTAAAACAAATGAAGATAAAAACTCAGAGAACTCAAAGAGGAAAATGGTATCCTGCCTGGGGGGCGGTACACAACAGCACACAGGACTGGACAAGAGTTACTGGTTTTGAACAGAACTTCAAAGCTGGGATGGTTATCAGTGGCATAATAACTTTAATTTTTTAGATTTTCACTCTTGTATGGCCTTGGGGTTCACATTTGTGGTTTAGAGGATTGTCATGGAATAGCATATGTCCCCCTCAAGGTGAAAAAACAATTTATCAATTTAATCTGCCATTTTCAGGTAAAAATTGTCATTCATCCAGTATGTTGAGTTATAACTAAGTACCTTAAAAAATGTCAAATGTAGTTAATTTTTCATGTTATTTTGTTTATTTTAATTACCTGGTTTAGTCAAAAGAGACTGATTATGAATGGATTACTGATTACTGTACAGATTTTTTTGGTTTTGTTTTAAGTATCAGCATGACCTCTGATTTGGAGTTCACAATGAAGAGTCCATTTTGCCTCTAACATATGACTGTGGTGTCATTGAAAAATGTCTAATCTTCTTCAACCAACATTTCCCACATAGGTGGCCATTCAGAACAGCTATAATAATTTTTGCCTTGGATGTGGTCTGACAACTCGTTATAAAATACAACTTATTTTCAGTTTCACACCAGCTTTCAGCCACAGACATTAGAGGTCATAGTCGTATGAATCAAAATTTACAGAAAATTAATCCACACTAAAACCAAGCACACTTCTTGGCTGCAGGCTAAGTATCCATGTATATCAAAAACAGGATAGGTGACATGGGACTCCCCTAGTCAAAAAATCCACACTGAATGTTTCATAATTAATAAAATGGGAAAACAGTTCTGAGAGTAGATGCAGATGTGAAGTAACTTACTCCCGGGACACTTAATTAACTGCAGTGTGCTGTAGAATAAGTATTTTGTGAAAAATTTTACTTTTGTTGCAAACTGATATCCTGGCAATATCAGCAGCTGATATTGAGGTGAACAGGCCAGTCAGAGAGAGAAATATGGAGCAGAAAGCTAGAGTTAAATGGCCAAGGGCAAATAGTAGCAAGGAATGGGAGACAGTCAACAGGGACTTGTCCATAATTGTGAGTAGACTAGGAGGAGACGCAAGTGATAGATTAGAGAAAATGAGAGACATGATTTACTCCTATGGTGTCGAAAGATTTGGGTGCAAGATAGAAAGAGGGTTGAAAGAGTACAGGTAGCTAAGTCTAGACGGCAAAGAGAAATTGAGAAAGCAGTGGAAAAGAGCTACAGAGGAAGAGAGAGAGGTAATTAATGTGTTGCAAGAAGGGTTGAGAAGTAGGCTAGCTGTACTCAGAAGGGCCGAACATCTTAGGATAAAGAGAAGAAGCGACAAAGATAGAAGTAGAAGAGTACCTGAGAAATACATATTCAGATTCTGAGCAGAATAGAGTAGTAGGACTTCCACCTGACATGCCACCATTAGGGGAGATAGATCAAGAAATGGGTGTTAGACCACCTAGGTGGAAGGAGGTAGAGGAGGTAGTCAGGCGTGCAAAGGCTTCTTTGGCCCCAGGGCCAAATGGAGTCCCCTACCAGGTCTATAAAAGCGCACCTGATATCCTAAAGTTTTTGTGGAGGCAATTAAGAATAGTTTGGAAGAAACTGTCTATTCCCAGAGCATGGCGTAGGGCAGGAGGTGTTCTTATTCCTAAGGAGAAGGAGTCTTCAGAGCTGAATCAGTTCCGTATGATCTCTCTCCTGAATGTAGAGGGGAAGATTTTCTTTAGTGCAGTTGCATGGAGATTAGCTAGTTATTTAGAAAGGAATAGCTTAATAGATACTTCAGTACAGAAGGCAGGAATACCAGGTTTCGCAGGGTGTTGAGAGCACACTAACATGATTTGGCATCATATTCAAGCAGCCAAGCGTGAGAAAAGAGATTTGCATGTGATATTCTTAGCAAATGCATTTGGGTCAGTGCCACATAGCCTTATTTGGGAGCCGTTTGATTATTTTAGAGTGCCTGGAGCAGTTGTCAATTTAGTAAGAAGATATTTCCAGGATATCAGACTATGTTTAAATACAGCAGGCTTTACAACAGGTTAGCAGAGGCTAGAAATAGGTATTATGGCAGGGTGTACGATTTCTCCATTAGCATTCACAATGGCAATGGAGGTAATTATTAGAACTTCTAGGTGGGTTGTAGGTGGGAGGCGGCAGGATGGGATGTGCCTTACACCAATTAGGGCATATATGGATGATATGACGTTGATAACTACAACGGTGCCATGTATGAAAAGAATACTTGAGAGACTTAATAAAAACTTAAAGTGGGCTAGTATGAGAATCAAGCCTAGTGAGTCTAGAAGTATCTCAATAAGTAGAGGAAGATTAAGTGATCAAAGGTTCGTAATAGATGAAGAGGAAATTCCAATAATTAGGGAAAAACCAGAAAAGAGCCTAGGTATGTGGTACAAGGCAGATTTGCATGACGGAGAACAGGTTGTTGCTGAGGGACTGAATAGAATAGATAAATCAGGACTTCCAGGAAAGTTGAAGCTGTGGTGTTTGCAGTTTGGATTATTTCCCGGGTTGATGTGGCCACTGTCAGTATATGAGATTCCAATATCTGCTGCAGAGAAAATGGAAAGGTTAGTAAGCTTTTACAATAGGAAGTGGCTAGGTGTTCCAAGATGTTTGAGCACTGTGGAACTGTATGGGAAAGTCATACTTCAGCTCCAAGTATCTAGTCTAGTGGAGGAGTTTAAATGTACTAAGGTTAGGACAGAGCTGCTGTTATCTGGGAGTAAAGATGTGGTTGTTATTAAGGTGGTTCCAAACCCAACCAAGGGGAGAAAATGGGATCCATGAATGGTAGTGCAGGAAGCAAAAGCAACTCTTAGGCATACAGAGATTGTGGGTAATGTACAGATAGGCCGGGGAGGCTTGTGGCTTGGCCCAGGCAAACTGGTGTGGAGTAGAGTAGGTCCTAAAGAGAAGAGGAAACTAGTTGTAGAGCAGCTTCTAAGACAGGAGGAAATATTAATTGGTGCGAGGGCAGTGGCTCAGGCTAAGCAGGGACAGTGGTTGAACTGGGAGGGTGTAGAGAAGAAAAAGCTTGGTTGGAGAGAGCTGTGGAGTACAGAGGAAAGTAGTATTAGATTTTTGATAGGGGCAACATACGATGTATTGCCAACTCCCCAGAACCTAAAACTCTGGGTAAATGGAGACCCGTTATATTCGTTGTGTTTAGGTGCTGCAACTCTAAAGCACATCTTGTCCAGTTGTAAGGTTAGTCTCTCGCAAGGCCGATATACGTGGCGACTTAACCAGGTTTTAAAAAGCTTAGCTGCAGGCATTGAAGATATGCGGAGGCAGGCAATTTTAAGAGGGTCTAAGGAAAAGAGAGTTGCAATACAGTTTGTTCAGGAAGGAAGCAAGGCAGCTTAGAGGATGCTAGTGACTGGGAGATGCAGGTAGATGTAGGAGGAAAGCTTGTTGTTCCCCAGGAAATAGCCTGCAAAAGCTAAAAAAAGCTAAGGCCTGATTTAATTTTGTGGTTTAGGGGTAGAAAGAAAGTATATTTCACAGAGCTGACTGTGCTGTAGGAGGATTCAGCTGAAGAAACACATGAAAGGAAAAAGCTCAGGTATGCAGATCTAGGTAAGGATGCTGAGCAGCGAGGATGGAAAGTTAGGATTTGTCCAGTGGAAGTAGGATGTAGCAAGGGTTTGTAGCAAGATCTGCTGTTGCTTTGATGAAGGAGTTAGGAGGAAGGGGACAGAGGGTGAGGAAAATAGTGAAGGAAATGTCAGATGAGGCAGTAAGATCCAGTCAGTGGATTTGGGTTAAAAGAAGTAATAGTAGCTGGGGGCCCAGCAGGGGTAGCTCTTAAGATAGCCAGACGCTAGGGAGAAGCAGAGGAAGAAATCCAGGAAGGGGAATTGTATTTAAGTGGAGGGTGTGGTCTGTTTGAGCGTCTTTGACAACATGTGGTTAGTCCAGGTGAGTTGGCCTGGGTTGGTGTGTTGATTTTGTTTGAGTATAGGATTGTTCAGGTGAGTTTAGTTGCTGAATCTGCTAGTGTAGCTTGTATTGCCTCCACCTCCTGCACCCTCTATACTTCCATGCCCCCTACCCGAACCAGGGTCTGTATCCCATCCCTACTTTTATTTCAACCTCTTCTATTTCTCCCCTCTACCCGAACCAGGGTCTGTATCCCATCCCTACTTTTATCTCCACCTCTTCTATTTCTCCCCCCTACCTGAACCAGGGTCTGTATCCCCACCCCACTTTCACTGGTGCAGTTGGTGAGAGGTTAGAGCAGTTTACAGTGCTGCTGCTTGAGACAGTTGTCTTTGTGTTTGTGCCTCTTTGACACCATGCGGTTAGCCCAGGTGAGTTGGCCTGTGTTGGTGTGTTGGGTTTGTTTGAGTATAGGGCTGTTCAGGTGAGTCTAGTTTCTGAATCTGCTAGTGTAGCTTGTATTGCCTCCACCTCCTGCACCCTCTACACTTTCATGCCCCCTACCCAAAGCAGGGTCTGTATCACCACCCCGCTTTCACTGGTGCAGTTGGTGAGAGGTAGTTGACAGTGGTGCTGTTTGAGATAGTTCTCTTTATGTGAGGAGTGGTGATGGCTGGCATTAGGGGGATGACTCTGGGACACCAGTGATCACTGTTTAGCCTCCTGGAGGTGTTGTGGGCCTAACTAGACGAAACAGCAGTGAAAGGAGATTCCCACCTGATGACCCCAAAGACATGACAGTTATCACCGCTCACTGGCTTAGTTGGACATTATCTGTAGGGCACATAGAGCAGGGCGAAAGTTTGTTGCTAGGAAGGTAATGAGAGTCTGGTCCATTTTTTTTTTTTTCGCACAAGTTTCTTGTGTTTTCTCTAAAAAAATGTGGCAAATTAACCCTTCAAACTTCCTGTTCTCAGTGGATACTTAAGTTGGCGAACATGGTTCATGCCCCCTGTTTTTATCCAGTCTTGAGATCTACAAGACTGTTGGCAGTGAAGTCATTGTGGTTGAGGACTTACTGAGCATCTTTGTAAAGCAAGATGATCCCGTTGGCTAGAAACATGTTTTTTTTCAGAATAAATCAGTCCTCAAAGTGTTTAAACTTTGTCCTACTATACAGCAGAAAGTTTTCGTTAAAAACTGGGTACAAAATTGCAACAGCATAAAGTTTCACTGAAGTAATGAATGCGAGAGGGTGAGTGGGTGAGTGAGTATAAAAAAACTCCCAGCTCTGTCTGCTGCTCGCGATATTTACCAGCATTGATGGGGAGACAGGAGCATTAAACCGAGGCCTGTTCTGTGAGCCATGCTGTGTGGAGTGTTTCACCAGACTGACTGGGTGATGGGTCAAAAAGTCTCTTTAAAGTGGATTCTTGTTATACAAATGGGCCAATGTCATATTGCAGAGGACAGTCATGGTGGTGGACCATTAACCCCCGGGTGGAGAGCAGCCACTAGGGCTGAAAGATCTGTTTGTGTTTTCAAAGTCAGAGATTTTAATCAATTGTATTTGAAGTGGAAATGGATCCAGAATGGCAACAAATGTGACATTATGAAATTGTTATTGTAATCCTGCAGCAAATGAAACATGTCAACCCAGCAGAGAATAGGCTGCTGATTTGAGGCACCACCCAGCAACTACGGCAATTGTGCCTAAAAACGTGTGACCATCAGGTGTATGCTGGTGTGGTGAAATGCTAAAAATAGCTTGAAATAGCTGGCTCCTTCAGCCATGACTTCTACATTCACTTCCACGGTGAGCAAGCCCTGCTGTGACTGAAGCTCTTTCAGCTCACTGTTGAAAACCTGGAGGCGCCCAGATACACAGAGTGGACTGATTATATTTTTACCAAGAACTGACACTGGTCAAAGAAAAAAATGATGGAGAACATCAACAACTCTGTTGCCTAGCAACACAGCAATTAGTTTGTGTTTCTCAGACGTGGCCCTTTGTGTTAAACTTCATGTTTTTTATTCTGCTGACAGTTCTATAGAAGTAGAAGCTAAACAATGTTTTATGTTGCTGTGTATTGCCACATAAAGTCTATGGACACCTATGTCTGTTTATTTTACCCCATGCGTAACAACAAAAGTAGGTGGCTCAGCACATTGCAAAGAACTGACAGCTTCCAAAAGTGATATTTACAAGTAGATTTAATGCAGGAAAGTATCAGACATTTGCTTCAACTAGACATTCCAAATAAAGAGGCACCTGAGTTGTTATTTGTAAACTCAGGTTCCAAAATTAACCTTATTTGGAAACAGTGAATATGCCTTCATATGTTCCTTTTAGTCTAAAGAGGTTTAATAGATTTATGTTATAGTCATTATTAAACAATGCATTTGCAGGTTGTGGCCAGATACAAATGCTGAAACTGTATCAGTATATCTTAGAGAAAAAGTACGGTAACCTGCAAAAACACTGAAAAGGGGGAAATGTACAGCTCTGGAGAGATGGAGCATCTGTTTGGCACTGTGACACGTTACACGTGGTCTGAGATGGGTGAAACACTTGCAAACAACTGCTGCAGGGGGAATGGCAAAATGATGCCTAGTTCTTTGGGCACCTACTAGATACGCAAAACTACTAATGCTGTGGCCGCTTTGAGGTCCAGAGCACAGGGGACGAAGCTCGCCACATTGATGTTGAGGGGCTACTGCCCACCCACCCGGCCCAGCTGGAATTGGTATTGAAATGATAACCATGTTGAAGGATAATTATACTCACTGGACAGGTCCCAATCGCAACACAAAGAGAAGAAAAAACACTCACGCTCACACTCATACCTATGGGGAATTAACATAGACCTAGTCCAACCTCCTTGGACTGTGGGAGGAAGCTGGAGTACCTAGAGGAAATCCTCACAGACACAGCAAGATCATGCAAACTCCACACAAACAGGCCCCTGGGCCGCAAATCAAAACCATAACACTCTTGCTGTGAAGCAACAGTGCTAACCACAACAGCGATTTAGTTGTGACCAAAGTGATGAGCAAAAGACAGACAGCATTAATTAGATTAGCTACAAACAAGCAGCTTGGTGAGGAAAAAAAAGGCTCAGATCCTATTTTTGCTGGACAAATAATCCAGGGAAAGAGCAGCTTCTCTCTTTTCCATTTGTGTTGATTTCTGGCTTGCCACCAGACTCTGTCTGTTGTTTTTGTGTCTGTCATTAAGGACAAAGCTGGAAAAGTAGGAAGCCTAGATAATTACAGACCAATACTTTTAGCAAGATTAAAGAAACTCATCATTGCCACAGTTTGGTTTTAAACCTACACATGGCACTAGTTTGCCTTCAAAGAAATTCTACATAAATATAGATGCAGAAATGAATCAGATCCAAGATGCCTTGGATTGTATGAAATTGTTTCGAACAGGGATGTCCACTACAAATTTTGTTTAACGGTGGAGGTCAAATTAAGCTAGTGTTTCTTTTTGGGTTTCAGAATAGTGAAAAGCAAAAGAAATGTAGGTAGGTAGAATGATTTTATCAGTATAATAATAGTATAATAATATAATAATAGAACAGAAAGTTACTGAAAGTTTAAACAGTTTAATAATTAAAACAACTCTCCTGGAAACTCAATTTCTATGGGCTGCAAGTAAAACAAGAAATTTTATTAGCATTTTCTGTACATTCCATGCAGAAATATTGAAATTAACATATTTTGAAAGTTTAAAATAAGTCGTTAAGTATTTGTATCGGATGTTAACGCGCCAAATTGCAATTAGAGATACACACAAGTATTCAGATGATGACTTGCAGTACAATAGCCAATAGTAGAGACCACAGCATGAACCATTTTATGGTTGGCTACTCCCACTCTATTTGATTAAATAAGTGTTTTTATTTTTCAGCCTAAAAGAGATTCAGAGCTAATGATATTTAAACCTCATTTTACTTATTTTTCTTTCACTTCTTTTCTTCAATGTATGAGTCTTTAACAAAACTGAAGATGCACTGTTGCTGATCACAGAAAGAGTTTGTAATGTAAACAGTAATAATAATAATTAATTCATCTTCTAACGCTTATCCATTTCCAGGCCACGTCTTTGGACGGTTGGGGGAAACCAGAGTATCTGGAAGAAACCTACACAATACGGGGAGAACATGAAAGAAAGGCCCCAGGCAAGGGAACCTTGAGGCAAAAGCCTGAACCACTATACCACCATGCTACCCAATATAATAATAATTATTATTAGTTTTACTATAATTATTGGAAATAATACTGATAGTAATAATAATTATATGAAAATCTATGAAAAGCAATGCAAAATTGGCTGAAGCTCTGAGCTGAATATGTTGGCTACCACGAAATTTAGAAAATGGATCCTGTAAGGTTGTGGAAAGAGCAGGGTCTTTAATGTCTCTCTTACAAACCAAGCCAGCGTTCTGATCTTGCTCTTCCCTTAAACCTGAAGAACAAAAGCAATCCAACTTCTCATGGTTCTGTCTCTTTGTATATGCAACTTTATTATGATGAATGACTGTCAGATGTTAAAGAGGCATTATTTGAGTGTGTTTTAGCGTTTGAATTCATATTCGTGAGATTGTGTGCCCCGGGGGTGTACATCCCACCAATGTCTCAACTGCCATCTATTGTTTGGGGGCTCAGGTTTTTATCTGGCCTGATTTGCAATGAGCAATCCTGCCCTGTGGAGAGCATTACTAGGCTGAAAATCAAATATGTGACATTCAGTCTTGCCTTTGTTGAAAGTATGACAAAAATGTATAGTTGTACTGTCAAATTTCACCATTTTCTGTCCAGTGTCATTGAATACCACAGTGCACTAGCAATACTGACTGTGCGTAAATGTGCAAAGAAAGTGTAGACAACAGGAAATTCTTTGTTTTTATCTACAATATCTAAATGAAAAGAAGAATCTGCTTCGCTGCTGATGAATCACCACAGATTTACGGTTTGTTCTCTGACTGGCAAGAATTAGTTGTTACTTTATCTTGTGAAACATAGATATTTTGGCTCTGAGCAAGATGAAATTAGCCTTGGCAAATTTCATGCTTGCCAGCTTTGAGGGCCTTGGCAAATAATGTGAAAATGTTGTTCTGTTGCATTCACATATACAGACAACACATTTCTGTATCTCTGAACATCACAACTTTTTTAGATAGCTGCAATGGGCTAATTTTGCTCTGTGTCTTATTTGAGCAGTCAACCACTGGGCTTTTTAACCAGACGAAACTGTATTTGGAGGACAAAGTGGATCTGACCTGCTCTGTACTCTATCCTGATTGGGTGGTGGTGGTGGTGGTACGGCCACAAAACGTAACCTACCCCTTTCTGGTCTATTTTACTCCAAATAGGAGCGTCAAAAAATTATCATAATGTCGTATTGAAGACTTGAAACTGGAGACTGAGACCGTAAACTCATTAGTAAAATGTTTACTGAGCTAATAAAACAAGGGAGAAAGAGGTAGGTCGCCGGTGATACAAGCCACCTGTCCCCTTTGCGGTCATGAGGAACGTGAAGACCTTGGTGAACAAGACAGACGAACTGTCTGCACTTGTGAAGAACGTGAAGACTTACTAGACTGTAGCCTGCTCCGTTTCCCCAAAATCTGGCTCCCCGATAGCATCCTGGATGCTAAAATGGCTCTCCCCGCTTCACTGCAGTCAGAGTGGAGAGAGACATGGACCAGGGACATTGAACTCTTGTGGTTAGTCTGTGACCATACTACATGCCTCGGGAGTTCTCGGATGACATTTCTGTTATTGTTTACTTTCCCTGTGGTTTCTCATGGAGACAGCTTATGATGTCATCCACTCTGCTGTAGTGAGACTACAGACGCAGAACCCGCAAGTCTTGATCTCTGTGGACTTCAACCGTGTCACCGTGGACACAACGCTGCCTGAGATTTTCCATTTTGTGGATTGTTACACCAGGGGAAATAGGACTATCAGAACCTCCACAAAGGTTGGAGTATGGATACCACCAGGCGGATACTCAGTTTGCCACAATTTGGCACTAAATATGTGCCAAGTGTCTCAAATTGGTTACTTTCCATTTCAATGGAAGAGGCAACTTTAAAACCATGACACTATAACAACTATAACTATAGTAATAATTAAATTTACAACTATTAAAACTCCCCCGTGCTCACTTACTAAGTTGTGCACCCTATGCACATGCTCCGCCCATGCTTACTTCCGCCACTTGTATTAGCTTCCAGAAGTAAGGATCTTTATACAGGGATTTGACCTCAACAGGGTGATGTAGTTTTGCGATTGCTTGGTATCATTCGATTCAGTAGCTTTTCCCCCTTCATAAGACTGCAAACATGGCCGTGCCGCAGTTGGATTTATGGTTATATAAAGCATTTCTCCTCCGCTCCGTGTTTTCAATGTTATGTATCATTCCTAGAACCAAACGTTCACACTAAAATGCACTTTTGGTCTTGTTTTGTGGACATTAGGATCTAAACCTTGTGAAAAAACACCACTGTTCTGTTTTATAGCCTTATTGTGAATGATCATCTTGTTGATGTTTTTAGGCCCACCTGTGGATATAACAAGTTTTATATTGTTGTTTTTTTACCTAAGCTCAAACTACTTAAAGGGCTATAAACACACATACTTACACAGTCTATTGTACATGATTGTTGAGGAGTCTGATTGCCCAAGAATAAAAAGTGTTTCTTAGCTTGTTTGCTAGGCTTCTCAAGACCATGTATCAGCCTGGTCAGGTTGGGACAGGCCGGACAGGATTTTTCTTGCCCTGTTTAGCCAGCTAGAGTCTGCAATGTCTTCCATGGAGAGCTGTAGTGTTGGTGTGTCATGTCAGGTCATCTGCCACTCTCGGGGGCCACTCTTTGTGTAGGTTTACAACTTGTAGAACCCCTCTCACCGCATGTTCCTGTAGCTCCAGCAGATGGGTGCTGGTTCTGGAGGGTCGTGAGGTTGGAGGAACAGGGTGGGGCCTCACCACCTCAAAGCAGGTGAAAAAATGATTGTGTAGTGGCACTCGTTTAGCTCTTCTTTCTTTACTGTACCACTTCTAGATCCAGTCAAATAAACACTCTTTTCCACGCGAGCGACGAGACATGACAACTTCCTTTGTCTTTTAAAATGTTTACTAAAAAAAAAAACAACAAAGTAAATTACAAGTCCGACGCACGGTCAAAAGACTGTGTTGCTTCCGCCATGTTGGTTCTCAAAAAAAAAAAGAAACTTAAAGTGAACACAGTCGGCTACAATAGTTACCACTATCTGGTGACATCAAATCTTAGAATTTATAACATTGAAACGTTTTTAACCTTTCACACATTAATAATTATGTATTTTAAACTAAAATACTCTAATTACAATGAAATTATAATCATTCATTTTAATTGTTTTTAAACTTAAATTATTATTATTTAACTGGCCCTTATTGGCCCTTACATTACCCGGCCCCTAATTGGTTAGGCAGGAAGACTAAGCAATTACAATTAAACACTAACATTTAAATTACTCTCAATGTCTCTGAACAGTCCAACTTAAACTGGATTCTTATGATTCTTCCTCTTCTCACATCTTCTCACTCAATTGTCTCTCCTGACACTGCTTCTTCCAACAAGCACAGTTTGTTAACAGGTCTTTCCAGTATGTTGGTCTTGGTTTTTATCTTCACTCTTCGCACCATCCCGCTGGAATCTGGCAATGTTTCAACTACTCTTCCCATGAGCCAGGAGTTCCGAGGAGAAGAACTGTCCACCAGTAACACAACATCTCCGACCATGAAGTTTCTCCTTGGTTTTAACCATTTCTGGCGTTCTTGGAGGAGGGGAAGATACTCACGCGTCCATCTAGCCCAGAATAAGTCTGCCAGATATTGGACTTGCCTCCATCGTTTTCTTGTGTATGCGTCATCTTTACTGAAGATGCCTGATGGCATGCTGGGTTGAGACTTCAGCAGCAACAAATGATTGGGTGTTAAAGGCTCGAGGTCGTTCACATCATCTGAGATACTTGTGAGCGGCCTGCCGTTGATGATACTCTCGACCTCACACATTATTGTCTGAAGACAGTCATCATTCACAGCTTGCTCTTTCAACAGTGAATTGAGGATTCTTCGTACTGTACGGATCTGCCTTTCCCAGATCCCACCCTGGTGGGAAGCCGCTGGACTGTTAAATATCCACTTTATTCCCTTTGGTTGCAAAGATCTTTCAATCTTGTCATTATCCAGGAGCTGTATGGCTTCTCTCATCTCCCTTTCAGCACCCACGAAGTTTGTGCCATTGTCGGAACGCATAATAGTGACTTGACCTCTTCTGCTTACAAAACGTCGAATAGCATTAATGCAGGAGTCAGTATCAAGGCTGTCTGCAACCTCAATATGCACAGCTCTAAGGGTGAGGCAGGTGAACATCACACCATATCTCTTGACTGTACTCCGGCCCCGCTTGACATCAAATGGCCCAAAGTAATCAACACCTGTGTTTGTAAAAGGGGGTTTGTCAGGCATAAGGCGGTCCTCAGGTAGATTCGCCATCCTTTGCTCTCCGACCCTTCCAGTAATCTTGTGGCACACTACACATTTATTGATTATCTTCCTGATGGCAGAATTGGCCTGTGGTATCCAATACTTGCATCTGAGTTGTGCCAAAACATAACTCCGTCCGCAGTGTCCTGTTCTTTGGTGTATGTCTCTCAAAATCAGTGTAGCGACTTTACTGTGCTTGGAAAGTATCGCTGGATGCTTGACATTTTCTGGCATAGCTGACTTGTTGAGTCTTCCTCCAACTCTCAAAGTACCATCTTGAAGAATTGGATCTAGTTTGAACAGCCGACTTTTGCTACTGACTTGTTTGCCCCTTTTCAGAGCTTTGATTTCTTCTCCAAAACTCTGCCTTTGGCTACACAGAATTATCTCCTTTTCTGCAGTAGCCAGATCCTCCAAGGTAGTTGATTTCCGTTCCGTCAGTGTTCTGTATTTTTTCATATGCTGCCCTAACTTCGACCTCTGCCTTTCAGGGTCCTTCTCGGTTTGACTGATTGTTTTTGTGAACTTCTTTCTTTCATCTCTCAGTTGCTGCAAGGTCTCCATTACCTTTAAAATCCAGGCAATCTGAGTAGTAGTCAATCAACTTGCTCATTGGCTCCATGTTATCTTTGACTTCGATGGTATTGACAGTAACTGTGGTTTTGACCTCTAAATCGTCTTGAGGGATTTCTTTCCTTTCTATAGGTTGTGTTGGCCAATCACATTCATCGTTCAGCAAGAAGTTCGGCCCATTAATCCATGTTCCTCCTTGCATCAAACTCTTGGCCTTCAGCCCCCTACTAGCTTGATCTGCAGGATTTTCTGCTGTTCCAACATAGTTCCATTGAGAAGGCTTGGTGGCTTCTCGAATCAGCGTGACTCTGTTTGCAACAAAAGTCTTAAATCGAGCAGTTTCACTGTCAATGTACCTGAGCACGGTTGTGCTGTCTGTCCAGAAGACAGATGGTTGCAATGGAACTTGAAGTTCTTGACGTAACAGCTTGTCCATCTTCACTGCAACAACCGCTGCCGTCAGCTCAAGTCGGGGGATTGTGACCTGTTTCAGTGGGGCCACTCTTGCCTTCCCCATCAGAAAAGAACAATGCTTTTTGCCTTGTTTGTTCTCTAGCAGTAGATAAGACACAGTGCCATACGCATACTCTGAGGCATCTGAGAAATGATGCAAACGTGCTGCTGCAGCGCATCCGAAGTCTGATGGTTTCAAACATCTGTCCACATGGAACTTTGAGAGGAGAGTAACATCTTCTTTGCATTTTTTCCAATCCTCAACATGTTTTGATGTGATGCTCTCATCCCAACTATGTTGCTCTTTACAAAGCTCTTTCAGCAAAAGTTTAGCAATCAAGACGACTGGAGCCAGAAATCCAAGAGGGTCGTAAATTGAGTTGATGATAGACAAAATACCCCTTCTTGTCATCGGCCTGTCTTGCAGCTTCATATTGTAAGTGAAAGTATCTGTTTCTGTATTCCACTGCACGCCGAGGGCCCTCTCTACTGGTAGAGCATCGTGACTTAGATCCAGATCCTTTACTTCACTGGCCCGGTGTGCTTCTGGGATGGACATTAACATCTTTCTGCTATTGCTCATCCATTTCGCTAGAGTGAAGCCTCCACTAGCACACAAAGTGCGGAGATCATGGGCCAAGGTCACTGCATCATCTTCTGTAGCTACACTTTTCAAGCAGTCATCTACGTAAAAGTTATGCAGGACTGTTTGAACAGCTTCGGGGGATGCAGTGGCTTGGTGATCCTCAGCAGTTCTTCTCAGTGCATATGAAGCGACACTTGGTGATGAGGTGGCTCCGAAAAGGTGCACTGACATCCTGAATTCCTCTATAGGCCCATCCAAATTGCCCTCGAGCCACCATAGAAAGCGGAGGAGATCTGCATCCTCTTCAGGGACTTTGACTTGGTAGAACATCGACTCGATGTCTGCCATCATGGCTGTTGGCTCTTCACAAAATCTTAAGAGAACACCAACTAGTGTGTTGGTCATGTTGGGTCCCTGAAGTAACTCATCGTTCAAGGATCTGCCCTGAAACGAGGCTGTGCAATCGAAGACCACTCATAACTTGCCTTTCTTAGAGTGATACACTCCGTGATGTGGTATGTAGAACACCCTATTGTCATCACGGTTCAGTTGATGTGCTGGAACTTGAACAGCATAGCCTTTGTCAATAATGGTGTCCATGAAACCTTTGTAATCTTCAAAGAACCCATGATCCATCTTGAACTTTCGGAGCAACGTGGCTATGCGCTGTTCTGCCACACAACGATTATTAGGCATTTTAAGCCCTTTGTTCCTGAGAGGCAATCCAATGGTGTAATGTCCATTCTCCAGAGTTGCTGTTTCCTTCACGGACTGCATAAATTGTCTGTCCTCTTGTGAAAACTCTTCCTTGTCATCATAATTACGCTCTGGGAAGTCAGTATTGTATTGTTGAACCAGCAACTTCTCAATTTCCCTCACAGAGATCCTGTTCACTGAACACTGAGGTGGTTTATTCTCTATGACGTCCAGTTACTTTCCAATAGGCCCATTCACTACCCAGCCAATGGCAGTTTTCACTGCATAAGGTCCTCCATCTTTACTGTTGATGATGCGCCACGGCTCCATTGCCTTTGGACAGTTTGCTCCAATGAGTAAGCCTACATCTGCTTCTATTTGTGGCAAGCGTACTTCTTTGAGATAAGACCACTTCTCTATATCTGCTGGCTTTGGTATGTTGCCAGTTTGGACAGGTATGTTGCTGTGAGTGTACACCTTGGGTAACTGAATATACTCACTGTCTTCTAATCCACACACTTCCAGGTCTGTTATCACATAACTGTTCATGAGTTTCTGTTCTTCGGGTTTGTTTTGACCCATGGTGCTGAGAAGTATTTGTGTTGGTTTTCCTTTAACGTTCAGTTTCCTTTGCAGTTCTCTAGTGCAGAACGTCGCTGTACTTCCTGAATCCATGAAAGCAAAGGTTGCCACATACTTGTCACTCCTTCTTGATTTAATTTTCACTGGTACTATTGACAGCACACATTCAGTCTCTCCGGTCCCCATGAGGTCACAGGATTCTTGAGTGGTAGAAACTTGAGCACATGATACTTCTACCTTGTGAACACCATAAGCCTTCTCAGATGAAGCAGAACTTTCTTTGGTTCCATGACCACCATCGCCTTTGTCAGATGAGATGGAAACTTCCCCTTTTGCTGTGTGTAGAATGTCTGGGTGCTTTAATGTACATTCTTTACACTCAATTCTTCTTCTGCAGAATTTGCTGAGATGGCCAGGAGTTAGGAATCCAAAACATAGGCCTTTTAACTTCAAGAACTCCATGCGTTCTTTGTTTGGCTTCATTTGTATTTGGTTACATATAGCTAGGGTGTGTGATTGCTGGCAATACAAACATGGCTTCTCAAAGGCCATCCCAGTTTTGTTTGTGTTTGCCGGTTTCACATATGTTCCTGGAGGCCGTTGGTTTTCAGCTGAAACATTTGTGGCAAAACTGCTTCCACGGATCTCTCTCTTTGTAGGATGTCTTTCTTTGTGCTCAGTTTTCCCAGTTGTGACTGAGCGGGTGTCTGGTATATTACCAAAGAGGGGATCAAGCATTATTTTGGCTTGACGGTCTATGTAACTCACTAAATCAGCAAACCTTGCTCTTCTGCCTCTTCGTTCTTTGATATCGAAAGCTTCAGCACGCCAGCTTCATTTTGGAGGGTAGTTTTGACACCACTGTTCGTAGGTTGGTAGGATTATCCATTTCGTCTAAGAAGTCTACGTCCTCCATAGAGTTGCGACATCCAACCAAAAACATGGCATATGCACTCAATGCCTTTCCGTCATCTGACTTGATCTGCGGCCATTTTAATGCCTTATCAATGTATGCACTGGCGATCTGTAGTTCATCCCCATAGTGTTTATGAAGAAGACGCTTTGCTTCATAGTAGCCTTTGCTGGGTGGCATGTGAGCACAGCTACGGACCAACTCTTGGGGTTCACCTGCCGTGAACTGTTCCAAAAAATACAATCTGTCTTGATCATTGTCCGTCTTTTGTTCTATCGAATGCTCAAATGCTCTGTTTGATTTGTATTGCAGTGCATCGCCTCTGAAGACAGGAATATCCTTAACAGGTAGCTGAGATTGCTTCTGTTGTTTGACTAGCAGCTCAGTAATTACATTTTGATTTTGCATGACCTTTATTATGTCCTCACCTCTGTTGGTTGGTGCATTGTAGCTTAAATTTTGTGAAGCCACATTATGCAGCGTTTGTGGTGGTGCATGAAGGTTCATGCTGCTTGGTTGAGGAGTAAAGCTGGTTCTTTCTTGCTTCACATTCCCTTCACGTTGTGCTAGCTTTTGGCCACTTAAACCATCTTCTGAGTTCTCATATTCTTTGAGCACCTTTATTCTTGCACTGCTTTCAGCTAATGCAGTCTCCAACTCAAGTTCTTCCTTTGCAACTTTAAGTCTGGTCATTTCCAGCTCGAGCTGCTGCCTTTTCTTCTGTGCAGCCACCCGTTCTAGTAGGGCTGCATGTTCAGCTTCTTGTCTAATGCGAGTGGATGAGACTCGTGTTGAGGCCGACGTGCAACTAACTTGAGATCCACATGAACGGGCGTGCCAAACTTCGACATCAACCTGAGAAACACTATCACTTGCTTTAATGGTCTCTTGGGGGTCAACATTCTCTTCATTCTCTCTTTGCAGTACAGATTCATGTACATCTGCAATCCATTTTTTAGTTTCTTTCATAAATTTTGTGATGGATGCCATTTTGGGTTCAAACCATTTTTCCTGATCGTATATTTTTTCATCTTCGGCCAAAAGATTTGCAACTTCATTATTGAGGCGACTAAACTCCTGTAGACTGAGTGCAAAATCATTTTCCATCACTTCTTTCACTCTTTGTAAATTTTGAGCATCACTCCTCATTGTCTCCACGACCCTTATTTTACTTGTCAGAGCTCCTAAGCTGTGTTTCCTCTGTGCAATGTGCCTTTGTAATTTCTCCTGTAGTCCTTTCTCTGTCAGCTTGCGTGACCTTCCTTGTTGCTCTGTATCCTCGAGGCATCTTGGCTCCCTTTCATTAGCCATCTTATGTTGTAGAGTAAAGGCTCAAGTAGTATGCAAAAGTCTAAAGTACTTTGCTTCAAAGTCACTTTTCTTTATAAAAACGAGTGCAATACTGCTTCTCAAAATAATGCCAAACTCCACGTTGTTTGACTCAAGGCTTGCTACAGTTCACACGGAGAAATCCATACGTTTGCATTTTTGCATTCGTCCTTTAATTTCGGGCTCGAGCTCCGTAATTCTCCACTTTACGTCTTCTCGTCTTAATGCACTTGGATATCATGAGTGTCTGACACTACCTTGTCTTGGAGAATCTTTCAAGCAATAACTTGTTTCTGCATCAACATCCTTCGGTGAGCTCTCTCTTATGTGCAGCAGGCCCAGCTCCCTCTCTCGCACAGTGATGCTCCAGCTTCGCTATTCCGCTCGTTAAGCTAGTCTTTTGACTGAATGTAGTGGCACTCGTTTAGCTCTTCTTTCTTTACTGTACCACTTCTAGATCCAGTCGAATAAACACTCTTCCACGCGAGCGACGAGACATGACAACTTCCTTTGTCTTTTAAAATGTTTACTAAAAAAAAAAACAACAAAGTAAATTACAAGTCAGACGCACGGTCAAAAGACTGTGTTGCTTCCGCCATGTTGGTTCTCAAAAAAAAAAATAAACTTAAAGTGAACACAGTCGGCTACCATAGTTACCACTATCTGGTGACGTCAAATCTTAGAATTTATAACATTGAAACGTTTTTAACCTTTCACACATTAATAATTATGTATTTTAAACTAACATACTCTAATTACAATGAAATTATAATCATTCATTTTAATTGTTTTTAAACTTAAATTATTATTATTTAACTGGCCCTTATTGGCCCTTACAGATTGAGATCAGCATTTGTTACTTCTGGCATGTAGCCCTTGTAGTTTGATAAATTCTGTAGTCCCTTCAACACTTGCCTCAGGATGTTGCCAGCCTGATGGTCTGCCATCCTCCTTTTGTAGTCCTGTTGTGGCGGAAAGAGCTGGAGATGAGGAAATCTGGTTGTCCGGACACAGGTGTGAGATGGGGAATCTCTTTTTTCACATCAGCCCTACTAACAACGTAGTCAGAGACAGAACCCCTGGAAAACATGTGACATGCTTCTTATACCTAAGAAGGCTATCCACACAACACGTGTATGTGTTGTGTGGATAGCCTTCACCCTTATCTTGAACTTCAACCATAGTGATTATGCAGCATTATGTGTGTGTGTGCGGTGTAGTTCTCTTTCCTGGCACCCAGATGTCTTCTACTTATTGTTTTGACTTGTTTGGCGCCAGAGCAGGTCCTGATGACCTGACTAAATGTATTGATTATAAATTATGGATAAAATAACATTGCAAAACTAAAACACAAAATGATATGATATACTAGATATTGAATAAGTCCAACATTACTGTGATAATGACCACTTTCATCTGGACAGTTCACTTCAGAGATGTATGGGAGCAAAAAACCTTTCAGGAAAATTCTCCCATGACCCCTTCCCCTCTGGCGACCAACTTCTCAAGTCACACTTTGAACCGTGAACCATCAACCCAACACATTTTCATAAAAATTCAGACACTGAATAATGCAATTAAGTGGATATTGATATGACAATTTAAACTGTAGTGATACAGTGATTCTTACTGCGACTACCTACGTCAAGAGTATATGATGAAAAGAGCCATTATGTGTGAGCAGGTCTCTAGCCTGTATGTTAACAACTATGTGTAAGCTGTTCGTTTTTGCATATACAAGCAGCAAGCAAGTCTTCATTGCACTGCCTCAGCAGGGGTCCCCGGCGACCTCACACAGGTGATGAAGACGCTCCGTCGCCCTCAACCTTCGCTTTTTCCCAATGCCCCAGTTGCAGTCGAGAGCTGTCCCAGCTTTCCTCTCGAACGTATCACCGAAGGGAGCAACACTAAACATTTGGATCCTACCACCACAAAAACACGGGTCACAGTCTTCAACTCGCGGGACGAGCATAGACTGTGTTTTCCATTTTGTTTGTTTCCCCTTTTTTTTCCCTCAAATTCAACGCGGACCGCCGCGCGATCAGCTGATCAGCGTGCTGAAAGGACCAGCACACCAGCTTTGCTATCTGAAGCTGTCAAAGAACATCTTCCGTGAGCTTCCCCGCCGCCGCCAAGGAATTAATCACGTTGCCGTTATCTGAGGAGAACACGCACCACTTGACCGAGCTGAAGAAGGCGTTGCGGATATTCGGAGCGGATCCCTCTCTCTCTCTCTCTTTAACTCCCTCACTCCGCAAGAGCGGATCAATCAAAGTATTTATTGCTGTGAATAAATGTGTTATATTTTAAACCGTTGTTGTTTGTGCTTATTGCGATTCATAACAGTCAGTGCTTGAATTTAGGCGTGTGTGTATATTAGTAACACTTGAACTCACATATAAAGATTTCAGTCCATTGAGTCCATCAACAGGTCTTAATGTCCATGCCCCCCCATCAGGGTTTTTGTACTCAGAACTCCTCCTTCTCTTACTCTGATTTGTCTTCCGAATCATCTGCATTGTTCAAATAATCCAGTGTTGTGAACCATTTCACGTCCCACAGTAGTCCTGGACACATCTGAGTCATTTGTCCATTGCGAGATTATTTGCCATCCAAGCTCCGTGCAGGCCCATCATCATGTTTGTATGTCTTTCCATTGCCCGCATGCACTGTCTCCTCAGCATGGGAATGATGCAACATGTCAAAAGAGAAACCAGAATTAGAGCTATGACAGCACTCATGGCTGCCTTGGCCAAAACGGCTCCCCATTTTCCTAAATTTAGGTCTATCCAATCCAAAGACAGGCTACCTCCCCTACTAGCATTCCCCCTTATTTTGTCTTTTTAACTTAAGTAATTTAAGTTAGTCATGGCCTTTGTGAATGATTCGTCAGCTCGTAGTCCTGGCTATAGTCATCATATACATCTTGCTCATTCTCCTTTGTCTTGTCTGGGGTTGGAGTGATTTTGGAGTGGCCTTAATAATTGTAACTATTGGCTTAATGGTAACTGTAAGGACCGTAGGTACTATTTTCTCAGTCATAACTATCGGTTCTGTTGTTACTATGGTCACAGGGGTCATTGTTTTATTGGCTTTTACTATCGTCGTAACTGTAGTTGCTTAATCTGATTTAACATCACTTGGTATGGTCTGGGGTGTCACCTATTCCCATGCAGTGTACTTGTCTCGTCTAACTCCTGTTTTTTATTTGTAACAGTTGGTGTGCCAACAATCTGGTGTAGGAAATCTGGTACAGCCTCTAGCACTGTCTGGATAGATGTGTTTGTTTTTGCATCATACTCATATGAATCATTCGGAGTTGCTCCTTTCATCGTCTGGTGCTTTCCATCCGGCGTCCTGCAGTCGCTTGGATCTTACTGAGTCTGGCAGGGGTTGGTTGGCACTGGCATCATCTGTCCCAGATTGCCTAGTGACATCAACAGGAGAGTGTTTGTCACTAGTTTGCACCACACAGTCATTCTCCTCAACGCTCTCTCTGAGTTTTACACTGCCCTTTTTGTCTTTTGGAACCTTTTTGGTGCAGTGATTTAGGTGATACCATGTCTTGCTTCCTTCCTCCTGGACAGACGTTGGCGTTGCTCTTTATAAGGCCCTTTTCATGCCTAGGCTCGTGCCACTTCCGTCGGAAGACTTTTACATACACCTGATCTCCTAGCACCACTGGTTGGGACGGATCCTGGTACTGGTTGACCTCTGTTGACCCAACTTGTCCCTCCTTTCTCTCAGACAGCCTATCCCATTATTATGGGCTAGGGTTATGGTTAGCCAGATATATCCAATATCAGCCAAAATGGAATTTATACCTATGTTGATCAAGCTGTCACAGAGCACCTTCCATGCTTCTCATAAATACATAACCATAGTAACTCAACACACACTTTTAAAGAATTTACTGGCAGAACCCCCATGTGCAGGTTTCACCTGGGACCTGTGTCCCCCTCTGATCCTCCACCACTCTCTCCTTCAACAATGTTTTTGCTCCAATAGACTCAGTTCAGGGGTAGCCGTCACTCCCAGCAGCGAGTATACTGATGTAGGTTTAATTTAACCTACCTTGTGCAGCAGCTTTGTTCAGTGTGGGACACAGCGGCCTCCCTCTAAGCCCAGGATCCATACTCGATCATGTCTAGGTCACCAATTATGTTGTGGCGGAAAGAGGTGGAAAAGAGGAAATCAGGTTGTCCATCAGCTCTACGAACAACGTAGTCTGCACATAACAGTCATCGTTTCTAACTTGGGAGCTCAGTGGGAGCTTAAAACTGTTTATAGTGGAGCCGTCACCTCCTTCTTCCTCATTGCTGGACTCCCACCTCTCCTCGACAGAGGAGAGTCGCAGCACCCTCCCTCTCCCACTGACAATCACAGCAGCCCAGATGAGTGGAGAGCTGAGGAGGCTTTGCCCCAGAAAAGCAGCAGGTCCAGATGGTGTGTCCCCACGACTGCTTAAGGCATGCACGTTGGAGCTGGGCAAACCTCTACAGCACATAAAGAACCAGAGTATGTGACTGAGAAGGGTGCCTTGGCGATGTATAATATCCTGCATCGTCCCAGTCCCTAAGAAACCACACCCAAGGGAGCTGAACGACATCAGGTCAGGTGCCCTGGCATCGCACATGATGAAGACAGTGGAGCAGTTCCTGCTAGATCAGTTGAGGCCACAGGTCCACCACACACTGGACTCTACAGTTTGCGTACCAGGAAAAGGTGGAGTTGGACACTGGCATTCTCTGTCTTCTCTCTGGTCTCTCTCCCAACTCGACAGGGGCACAGTGAGAATAATGTTCTTTGACTTCTCCAGTACCTTCAACATCATCCAACCCCTGCTCCTGAGAGACAAGCTAAGTGAGATGGAGTGAATCTACACCTTGTCTCGTGGATTACGGACTACCTGACAGGAAGACCCCAATATATCTGGATGGGGGGTTGCAAGTCGGAGACTGTGGTTGGCATTATTGGAGCTCCATAGACGATTGAACTTTTTGAGGAGGCTCCATTCTTTCAACATCTGTAACAAACTGCTGCAGATGTTCTACCATACAGTTGTAGCCACTGCCATTTTCTATGATGTGGTGTGCGGGGAAGGCAGCATAAAGAAGAGGGATTCCTCATGGCTGGACAGACTAGCACGGAAGGCTGGTTCTGTAGTCAGTAAAGAACTACACTCACTGACATCTGTTGCAGAGCGGAGGACTCTGGCCAGGCTCTTGTCCATTCTGGTCCACTCTGCGTAGCACCTTCTGCATGCAGAGAGCTTCTTTAGTGACAAGCTATTGTCACTATCGTCCTCCACAGACAGACCGAGGAAGTCATTTGTCCCTCGGGCCATTCAGCTCTTCATTTGTTCCCAGCGAGGAACCTGGACTGAATCGTGCTTCTGCATTTCTTTACAATCTATTTATGAGTACAGCGTCAACCATGGCTGTACCTGTACTGTTGCTTTCACTGTTGTCAAAACCCTCACTACTGTTCCATTTGCAGTGGTTTATTCTGTTCTCCTTATCATTCGCACTGCATTTTTGGTATTGTATTGCATTTTTAGTATATGTTGCATGCAACCTTGTGTAAAATGTGCCCATACTAGAATTTGAATAGCCCTCTGGGATCAATAAACTAACTAGCTATCTATTTATTTATCATTTTCCCATATATTTCCATAGATTTCCAACTGAGTATCATCTGCATAAGAGTGAAAATAGATGTTGTGCTTCCAGATAATATTACCAAGGCCAGAACGTTGTGGAACTCCATGATTGATTAGAGTGTGTGAGGAAGTGCCATTGTTAACAAAGTGATATCTGTCTCATAAGTATGACTTGAACCAGCTTAGTGCGGCTCCTTTTTAATCCAAATTTCACGTTTCAGCCTTTCTAATTGGATATTCTGGTCAATCGTGTCCAATGCAGCGCTGAGATCTAAGACCTGAAAAAGACCTAGTCGGACAACTATGGAGGCCAATGCGTTGTCTGAAGCCATTACAAAGTTGTTGGTGACTTTTACCAGTGCTTTTTCTGTGCTCTGATGTACTCCAAAACCTGAGAAAAACTCAAGCCATTGCTATGGAGATGGTCAATTAATTGGCTTGCAACTGCTTTTTCAAGAATTTTGGAAATGAGGTTAGATAAGATTTCTTGAGGGTTTAACAGCTATCTTGAAAGGCTGTGTGTCACAACCTGGTGCACAGGGGAAAGAGAAGCAACACAAAAACACAGTTGTTACTAGGAAAAGTAGTTTATTGTAACTTAAATTTGAAAGAAAAATGGTTTACAAGGATTCAAAAACAAACTAAGGGGTAATTCAGTGGTGGCGCGGGGCGTGGGAAACATGAATGAATAAATAAATACAGTAAATGACAGTTAGCGGAACATGGACAAATTTAATTTTAAAGGTGGTTTGTTATTTCGTTATGTCTTTTATTACAACTTGCAGTTAATGGCAGTTTACTTTTATTTATTTATTTATTTATTTATTTATTTTTTCAAAAAAGGTTGAGGTTTGTATTCATTACATTGTGTGAAATAAATTGCAATGGAGAAAATATGTGTATGTATGTCCTGTTCTTTTTTTTTTGGGGGGGGGGACAAACATTTTCTTATGTACCAAAGGGGGGCCCAGCAGAGAAAGTTTGGGAACCACTGGTGTAATTGAAGCAGTGAGTAGGTTCATTCACACATTGCAAAAATACAACTGAGTTAAGTAATAATTTTAATTAAGAACTGATGTAGTCTCTGACAACATCTGCATTAATATTAAAATCACCTGGTATAATGTACAATACAATACAATACAAAACCAGGTTTTTAAATTTTCCAGTATGAATGGGAAAGAGTGAGGGTAAAGATTTCAAAAGACCTATAACCAGAGCTTGTTCTAGGACTGATTAATAAGCTGGAATGAAATATCACAACCACTGCTCCTCCTTGACTTGTGGTATGACTAATATGAAAGTTGAAATGAGTGGAAACCCCCGCCCCCACCGTTGTCCAATGTTCATTTTCATATCTCTCGTACCACAGGTCGAGGAGGGGGGGTGGCTGCAATATTTCAATCAAGCCTATTAATCAACCCTAGACCAAAATCTGGCTGTAGGTCTTTTGAAAGCCTCACTTTTAGTCTTTCCCACTCAAATTGGAAAGGTGAAAAACCAGTTCTGTTATTTAAAGTATACCGTCCACCTGGTCCACACTCAGAATTCCTATCAGAGTTGTCTGAGTTTTTTATCAGAGTTAGTACTCAGTACAGATAAAATCATTACACTGGGAGATTTCAATATACATGTAGATGTAAATGAAATGAAAGTGACAGGCTTAGTTCTGGGGTTTCTTTCCCTACTAGATTAACTTGGCTTTTCCCAGCATGTGGATGAACCCACTCACTGCTATATTCATATCCTTGACCTTGTTCTAACATATGCCATTGAAATTGACAAGTTAACAATATTTCCCTGAAAACTCTCTTTTGACTGACCATTACCTCATTACATTTGAGTTTACTTTAATTGGCTGCACAGCAAGGAGGGAAAAATTCAGCTATAGAAGATGTTTATCTGAAGATGCTGTGGCTAATTATTATTATTATTTCCAACATTGCCATATCTAAATTCAAATGAGGATTTCTCTCACACACAGGTTGATGACCTTGTGATTAGCACTATGGCCACACTGTGTTCAAATCTTGTTGATGCCGCTCCTCTCAAATAGAATGCAATCAAACAGAGGAGGCTGTTGGCTCCCTGGTATAATTCCCAAATCCATGCCTTAAAGCAGACATCAAGGAAATTAGAAAGAAATTGGCATTCCAATAACTCTGAAGAGTCTCACAGAGCCTGGAAAGCTTAAAAACGTATATAAAAGAGCTCTCCGCAGTGCTAGAAGTTCATATTACTCAGCACTAATAGAAGAAAACAAGAACAACCCCAGGTTTCTCTTCAGCACTGTAGCCAGGCTGACAGAGAGTCATAGCTCAATTAAACCAGTGATCCCCTCAGCTCTCAGCAGTGATGATTTTATGGACTTTCTGTCAGATAAAATTCTCACAATCAGAGAAAGAATTCATCAGCGCTCACCCACATTAGAAAATAATCTTCTACTGAATACAGCAACTCCTGAATCAACTGCAGCGCCTATTGTACATCTGGAATCATTCTCACCTCTGAATCTCTCAGAGCTAGCTTCTATAGTTTCATCATCCAGATCATCAACCTGTCTATTAGACCCAGTACCAACTAGTCTCTTTAAAGAGATTTTTTACTTAATTGAGCCATGCATTCTAGATCTGATTGATTTCACCTTATCCTTCAGTCATGTACCTCAGGCTCTTAAGTCAGCAGTCATCAAACCCCAGCTTAAAAAGCCCAATCTTGGTCCAGATATTTTGGCCAACTATAGACCCATATCTTCCATTCATTTCTAAAATTATTGAGAAAACCATCTGGATGGGAAAGGTTTGCTTGAAGAGTTTCAGTCAGGATTTAGGGCCCATCACAGCACAGAGACAACGCTTGTTGAAGTCGTCTTCAATGATATTCTAATGGCTTCAGACAATGGATCAGCCTCCATACTTCTCCACTTAGATCTCAGTGCTGCATTCGACACCATAGATCATAACATTTTACTACAGAGACTGGAACATGAAATTGGCATTAAAGGAACTGCACTAAGGTGGTTCCAGTCTTATCTATCAGAAAGACATCAGTTTGTTCATGTTTACATTAGCTCCTCCCCAAGCACTATAGTCAGTTATGGAGTCCCACAGGGTTCAATACTTGGACCAATCCACTTTACTCTTTATCTGCTTCCTTTAGGCAACATTATGAGGAAACACAGCATCGACTTTACTGTTATGCAGACGACACTCAGCTATACTTATCAATGAAGCCAAATTAAGTCAGTCTTGAAGACATAAAAGTCTGGATGACCAAAAATATTTTACTCCTTAACTCTGACAAAACTGAAGTGATTACACTCGGCCCTGAGCACCTCAGGGAAATGCTATCTAATCAGTTTGGACGGCATTAGTTTGGCTTCCAGCTCCACAAGTCAGTCGGGCATCTTTCTTCTACCCGAGGAAAAATAGGAAAATCAGAAACATCCTCTCTCAAGATAATGCAGAAAAACTAGTCCATGCATTCATAACTTCTAGGCTGGACTACTGTAGCTCTTTACTATCTGGATGTCCAAACAAACCTCTGAAAAGCTTTCAGTTGATTCAGAACACTGCTGCACGAATATTAACAGGAACTAGTAAAAGAGATCACATCTCTCCTGTGTTAGCTGCTCTTCATTGGCTGCGCTGTTTCTCTCAGTTCTCAGCATGTGTACTGCATTAACCATGTTTTCCTGAAGTCTCTGTCTCTGTCAGTTTCTCTCCTCTCTCTCCCTCTCCTCATCCTGCAGGTGGTGACTCAGTGCCATCCCATGTTTCAGCAATGCCTGCTGCTACCTTATCCCCATGAAATCCATACTACGGCATCATTTCCATGCATCATGTTCTTGCCTACACCTGTTTTGAATATCATCCTTTCTTGCTCTCATTCTCACACTACGCTATCCTGTGCCTCTCTTGCTCTCTCTCCCACTCTCAACCCAACCAGTCAAGGCAGATGGCTCCCCCCCTGACCCTGGTTCTGTCCGAGGTTTCTGCCTCTTGAAGGAAGTTTTTCCTTGCCACTGTCACCAAGTGCTTGCTCATGGGGGAATCTGTTGGGTCTCTTTAAATCATTTTATAAAGAGTTTGGTCTAGACCTGCTCTGTATGTAAAGTGCCTTGATGTAACTTTATTATGATTTGGCGCTATACAAATAAATCTGATTTGATTCGAGGGTCAGTTTCGAACCAGTTATAATTATAAAGTGCCAAAACTAAAATCATAACCACAGCCAATAAACAAATTTATGTAGCTCTTACATACATTTAAAACCTAAAATGGGTAATATTTGTAAAATTTAGATACAAGTAGATACATTAAGATACATTAAGTTCTCATTTTTAGATCTTCAATTTACTTTTGGTATACTCTTTTCTTTTCTGGTCAGGCAACCACTCTGACTGAAACGCAGAGAAGAGTGTTAAACTGCAGCTCTGCATCTTGGTCTGGACTTGGGAATGTCATGGATTTAACTTTCTAGTAAATTCTGTCAGATTCCTCAGTATGACAGCGGCTCCCTCCGCAGTGCGATGGACGCCATCTCTCCTAATCAGACTAGGTCTCCCCCAGAAAGTCTTCCAGTTATCGATGTATATTTTCTCCTTTTTCTCATCTTCTACTGTTCTCTGTCTTCTTTAATACACAAGCTAAGTAAATCTGTATCACAAGTTCTTTGATGGGGCCATTCTTCATTCTGCTTCCTTGTGACACTGAACTGGAACACCGCTGTAATATTCAGGATCAGTGGACAGCAGATTTGCCTCATAGCTTTGCCTTAGGCCTGTTTCCAGACAATTGAATTTATGCAATGCTGTAGCACAATGAAAAGCATCACAGTATCACACCCCAAATAAACCCAGAAATGGCAGGAATAAAAGAGAATAATTACTCTTTACGAAAACCACAAAAGCTCAGGACATTTTCATTCATACTATCAGACCTAAGACACTATTCAGATAGAGCTGAAATGAATTACCAATGAAAACCAGAATGGCATCTTCAGCCTTATTTTTATTACAGCATAATGGGTGCTACAGGAATGGACTGATAGCAAATATTTATGCTCTACAGAAATGTGTAAGTGGTGTGTGTGCATGTGAATGTTAAGGAAAGAAGAAATTAAAAAAGAAAAAAGGGAGTCTTCATAACCAGGCCCAGAAACACTGTAATGGTGCAAGTTTCCTGGGCCTTTAAACCAGTTGAGGGTAAAGGAGAGAATAAAAGAAATGCTCTGTCATCAGTCTCAGAGATCAGTTGTTGATGCTGTGTCTAGTCACAACAAGCAGATATCCTATTGTTGGTTCAGCTTTTTTCAAGGGGAAAAACTTGTTGCATTTAAATTGTATTGTTAATCAGAATCATGACATTTATAATCTACCAAAAGTGTAACATAAAAAACAGTTTTCAATATCTACACAAATAATGTCTTCCACTGGAAATTATGAATAGAATATTTATCTGTAGAACATTGCCTCCATATTCAACATTTGGAAATACATCTTTTGATGATTATGACCAAAGAATTTGAACTTCATCTTCCAAACAGCTCACCATGATTCACCCTGCTTCAAATGTTGAAATTTGTGTTGAAGTTGCAGTTCTGTTTGATGGCTCTTCTATGGAGACCAGCAACACAGCGAGACCATGCACTGCTGCTCCTGTCAGCAGAACCCTTTGGGACTTAGTATTTTCCAGACTTCCTTAACTGCAATTCCTTAAAGATATTTTGGACAGCGGAGGCTTTCAAGCTTGAAGTGCTTTGATGTCTTTTTTTAGCCACCCCAGGCTGCTGGGCATCAATTAGTTTTATTTTAGGGGCCTGCTCAGTTACTGCAATGAGCCTGGGGCTGCTGAATTTTTGTTTTGAAGTGTCAGAGAATTTATCACAAGATAATCATTCATCTTCAGCTGGCTGACGAGTCCTAATGAGCCAATTAATGCTTAAAAAGGTAATTAAGGTGCAAACTTTGAATAAAAGAGATGGCTGCTCAAACTCTTGTCAGTTTCAGATGATTAAATAAAAAGTCATAAAAAGTTTGCTGCTGGGGTTTTATGCCAAAAATCAACAATATGTCATTAGCCCCACTGTGACTTTTTCACAGCTGCATACGAGAAGAAAAACTATCTGCTATCAGATATAAAGAGAACATATATTGTCACTGTGGCTGTTGTATACAGAATCATATGTAATATGTAAGTATCTGTTATCAGTTATAAATGTCATTTTAGCACTGTGGGCTATGGTTTAGCCATCTAACGTTTTTTAAGAGTGAAACTAGATTATGTTCGCAAAAATCCAAAAATGCTATTATGAACACGACTGGTGTTTTCTTTTTTGCTTTAATTTGAAATTATAACATGCTTACTGAGCACTGAAAGATTTTGTTGGATATTACAGAATCAGATCTCAACAACAACTGTATCTTTCACTGTTTAATGAATTCATTATTGTATTTATTATCATTATAGAAGGGTTTCTTTTCCGTGTATTTAAAAAAAATATATATATAGTTAAAAGTCATGTGGTTTGTGTGGGAGCTGTAGAGTCTCCAGGTTGGTTTTGTTAGACCAGGTTGAGTTAGAAGTTCCAGGACAAGTTTCTTTCCCAATCCGCCCCTGCAGACAAACTGTACAAAAGTGTGAAAGATGACAAGCCTGCAAAAACGTATTATTTTTTTATTCTTTGTAAAGAAGTATGAGGATGTTCTGATGGAGGACACTGAGCCTCTCTCTGTATGATTATCAGTCAGAAACTCTCATGTTATCCAGAGTATGCTCAGATCTCACCTGTCACAGAACATGAAAGTACCACATCACAGCAAGTGTTAAATGCACTGTTGTGGCGTTTGTGCACGATTCACTTAGGCAACAGTTAGCGCTGATATCTAAGACCTGACACAACACTGAGCACAACTGCTCGACTCAGACCAAACCATGTCATTTCTCTATAACACTAACAAGCTGCATCTATGGACGAACTCTAGATATAGGTAGATAGTTCAATCAATCAATCAATCAGACTTTATTTATATAGCACTTTTCATGCAAACGAGTGCAATACAAAGTGCTTCACATAATAAAAACAATAAAACACATGCACACACACACATAAAGCAAGACTTTAAAAACTGAGGGGGGTGGGAACTGAGAAAACTGAGGAAACTGAGGCGTGACAAAAACTCAAAATAGAAAACAATTTCAAATCAATCAATAAATACATAAATAAATAAGTTAAAATAAGATAAAATAGATAAGTAACAAAACTGAAGAATATGCAAGCTAGATAAACAGATTAATAAAAGTAAATTAATAGATGAATATACAATAATAAGAAATAAAAAAATAAATGAAGAGATTAAGTCATCAGCAACTATATGGAAACTAATGCCGTGCTTCCTGATGACATTTCCCAGTGGCAGCATGTCAAGATTAAAAAGGGTCGGACCTAAAATTGAACCTCGGAGTACACCACAGTCCATTTTATAACTTTTTTATTAACATTCATTCATTGTAACATAAAATTCTCTGTCAGAGAGATAAGATTTAAACCAGTTAAAAACAGTACCAAAGAGGCTAGCTAAAGTCTTAAGAATTGAGTGGTCAACGGTATCAAAGACGGTATTGGGTAGTACTGAAATAGAAAACTTTTTCATAACCATATTTAGTTATGACATACCAAAAATTTAATTGTGACATATCAAAGATTTAATGGAAATGTTAGCTGCGGTTGGCTTTTGTCTTCCCTCCATTCTCTTCTCTCTCTTTCTCCCTCACCCCTTTTATCCACAAACAGTGAATTGGAATTGTCTAATGAAGCAGAGATGGGTCTCTGCCCTTTTGTCCCTGAGCATCACAAAATCACATTATAGTTCTATCACTTCCATGTTCCTCGGAATATGTTCTCCTTTTTCTTCTCTCTTCATTGGGATTATATATTTTCTAATCATTCCTCTTTTGTGACAGTTCTTTCGCTGCTGTCTGTTCTCTTGAGACTGAAAATTAAATGTACAAAGAGAGAAACAAAGGAAATTTACAAGCTTTTACCATAAAAAATTGAAGAAAAGGCAAAAGGTTGATAAGAAGGATTCATGGACATACACTTCGATAAATGATGTGTTATTGTGTACAAGTCATTCCATTTATCTAGTTATTTAAGATTTTAAAACTGAGAAAAATTTCAGTAGGTGCCTATTGTTTTCACCCAGGAGTGTATTTTACTCAGTCAAGCCACTTCTTATTGATTCAAACAAGCCTTCCCATTAAAGCTACGACAGAAATAAAAGTAGTTCACCCCTCTAGTAACACGTTGGAATTTTGGTTTTCTGAGATGGCTTTGTTTGTGTATTGAGCATCAGACGCACAAGGATACATTGTGCCTGAGACTGACAAAAAAGCACCGTCATCCGTAACAGTGTGACAGTAAGTGCATTGAAATCCGCCTATTTTATGCATATTTTCAAGATGCATGAAAAGACAATAAATAAATAAATACATATCTGGAAATTACTCACCCAAACTCAGCTCAGACATAAAAAACGGTGTAATTACACTGGACTACAGAATTAGCACCACCAGATGGATGGATTGAAACTACCTGAACAAATTATCCAAAGACATTTGCATCTTTTCTTCCTCTCATCTCAAAATGTCTTGTGTGCATAAAAAAAATCCCATGCCACCAATTACAGTAGGTGGTCATAATGTGCCAAGAATGACAATAGTGTGCCATGAAAGGCAAGGAAGTGGTTACAAAATATGGATGAAACAATACAAATGTAAAATGGTGAAAATACTTTTTGTAAAAGATTTAGAACAAGAAAAATATATCAAACATGTTAGTCCCAAAGAACATTTTGTCATTTTTTTTTTTAATATATATTTTTAGTTTAGTTTAGTTTAGCTGTGTGTTTTGCTAGCATCAGCATTAAGGGCTATTTGCTTACCAGTCTACTAACTTCAACATCTGTCTCCAGAGGTGGAAAGCAACACCAGAGTCTTTTTTCTCTTCTACTGAAGCTAGTGTGCTAAGAAGCCAGCCCTGGCCATTAACAGAATATAAGAAAAATATAAGAGTTTAAAACACACTGATCACAATGACTGTGTCCTGGATTGGTGTAAAAACTCCTCAGACATTCAGACGGGGGCGATTATTTTTCTGGTGGAATATTTCGGAAGATGTTGAATTGACTCAAAAAGCGATCCCCTTAAGGAAATGATTTGCACATCAGAAGGTAAATGCATACATAGGAAAACAGTCTTGCTGTGCTCTCACAGTAATAGTTTAGGACTGTGAATGACATCTGCTTGAGAAATTGTATAAATAATGCAAAGCTACAATTACCCTCTGTCTTAGTCCTTTCTCTTTGTCTCATTCTCTCCTCTCATGCTCTCAGGGGGATTCCAGGGAAGAAGTGTGGAGTCATTATCTTATCTGCAGAGGAGCTCAGTAACTGCAGGGTTAGTATATGCACAAACACAGACAAAAAAACAAAAAAAACAAAAAACAAATACACTGTGCACAAAAAGTGGAATATTTTCATATTTTCAGAAATTTTCATTTGCCCTTTTTCTGTTGTTGTAACACTTTGCAATCATCCTCTCCACACACACTTTCCGCACTCCTACACAGACATACGAACACACAAAGAAAAGAAAAGAAAATCAGATTGTAAAATGTAGCGGACATAGTTTATCCTGTAGATCACTTGATGTGGACCTCCCTTCTGAACATTTAATAAACACTGAAGTTGTGTCAACAACCTCTTCATAGTTGTCTCAATGTGTTTAAAATTAGCTGTTAAGATGGTTCCCTGCCATGAACTGAATAATTTCTCTCTCCCAATTTTCCATTCCCTTGACAAAATTCTATATTGATACCAACAAGACAGTTACTTACTATCAGAATCTCACCTCTTTCTGTCTCTCTTTCTCTCTGTGTGAGCGTTTGTGTATGTGTATTTGTTGCTGCTCCGCCACCGATCATTATATGTATACTATAGTTTCGCTGGGAGGTTTTGCTGCTGACAAGATCCAAATGCTCTTCAGCAATTCTCATAAGTGTGTGCCTGTGGGTCTTGTCTTGTAATCCCTGACCTCTGGCCCCCTCCAAAAAAACACAAAAAACAAAAACTGAACTTTTTAAATATTTGTTTCTTGTAAGCTGAAGATAGAGCCTTTGATGGTGAACTAATACTGCTTGTCTTTCCATCAGGATATTGCAACTATGCAGTTATGTGCCAACAAGTTGGATAAGAAAGACTTTTTTGGAAAGTCGGACCCATTCCTGGTTTTCTACCGTAGTAATGAGGATGGAACGTGAGTTTGTGTTCAAATGTACAACTGTCTTACTCTGATGGCTCTGTGTTGACATTTAGGCGTTTACGTCCTTCTATCATATACACAACCTCTCAAAGAAAATATATGTGGCCCAATGAAACTCATGTGCTTTATTTAAACTCAGTTAAGGCAGCGGCCAAATAATTTTTCGTAATTTTAAATCAGTCCCTTTGTTACATTTTACAATCTGGGTTCAATATTACTTACAATATTAATAATGTCCTTTAGATACTGAAACTTCTGAAACTTTCAGGGTTATCTTTCGGTCAGAGAAAAAATTGGAGCCTTTGAAAATACAGATGTAGACACACACACAGACACACATATAAGGTTACTCCCTCAACTTTGATAACCTGTTGAGAATACAAAAACACAGGAAATGGTACTGACATTATTGACCTTGTTGCCTTTGTGAGCAGCTGCTGTGCAGCCAAGTTCTGCAATTTAATAATACAACTGTCATGGCTGTTTCTCATTTGTATTCCCCTCTCCAATCAAGTACAGAATAAACAATCTGGTTCTTGTTTCCACAAGTTTGTGGAAGGCCCGGTGATTGTTTTTGAGTGTTTTATTCTGGACCGAGTGTGGAAGTTGTAGACTTAACATATAGAGCAGGTCGGGACCGAACTCTGCATGGAATTGTGAAAGAGGCCCAACAAAACCCTGCAAGAACAAGCACTTGTTGACAGTCGCAAGAAAAAACTTCCTTTAACAGGAAGAAAACTCAGGCAGAACCAGGCTCAGAGAGGGAAGCCATCTGCCTCAACTGGTTGGGTTGGAGAGAGAGGGAGTGCTTTTAGGGTCTACGCCCTTCGTTTGAGAATACTGCTATGAACTGTGAAAAAGAGGCCAAAGATGTGATATAAATGAGACATTTCTGAAATTCAAAAGGTTTAGAAAAGTGTGTAAGTGTGAGCACTTGGTAGGTGAAAATTACATATATCCACTGATGCCCTGGTGCTCATTTTACTTTAATATAAACCAACTTGTTTTTCTTTCTGACTGAAGCATTATTCAAGCTTATTGAAATGTTGATGATTATTACATCCATCCACTCACTATGCCTTGGGCAGTTTTGTTGCAGTTTAACTTAATATGCATTTCTGCCGTGTACCCCAAACATACTTATGCAAATATAAAAACAATATCTTGTCAAATTGTGTTATAAGCTGGAAATAGGAAGACATCTTCATAGGTACAATCAGAGCAATATGAATGCCCCTCTGTCTGTCTCTTGCTCTCTGTCTCTTATGGTCTTTAAACTGTTATATTGCTGGCAGGTTCACTATCTGCCATAAGACGGAGGTGATCAAAAACACGCTGAACCCAGTATGGCAGCCCTTCACTATCCCTGTTAGAGCTCTCTGCAATGGAGACTATGACAGGTCAGATTTTTTTTTCATTCAAATTTATTAAATTATTTGAATGGAGAGTGAATGAGCACCATGCTGATGGATTTAATCAGTTTTTTGCAGCAGAAAGAACCTCCAGGTGAAATGTTGTGGTACACACTGTGTGTGTGTTGATAGGCTGCCTGATATGCATCTGTTTACCCAAGCAGCACAAACTCCCCTGCCTTGGAAAAGCATCTCTCTGATTAGATGAAGTGGGGGTATAGGACCAATGAGGCACCGACAGACAATGCCAATGACATCACCTGTTGCTGGGGCAGTCAGAATAATGCCAGCAGTCGGTCATGATGTCCCAGAGACCAGCACTGGTGTTATTGAGACTGACTCAGTTTTCACACAGAACTGTGTTAGCTGGCCTGTGCTGATTGACTGTAACAGCCACATGCTGTCAGTTTGCAGCTTGCAAGGAAATACTGTACATTTTGCCCTGATTCTTCTATAGGTTTCAGTGGATTATTATTCCTCTACACTCATTTGGACTTGAAGAGAAAGAAAATCAAATTTCTTTGGTTTGCCAAGAGTTCAATATCCTATACGAATTGTTTTACATTTAAGGCTTATTCACCTCATTAAATTACATTGGTGACATTGATTTTAAATGTGGATCAGTAAATGACCAGTCCTTGGGCCAGATCATAAGATTTAATACACTGGTTAAAGGGTGGATGTGATGTTGGTGGGTGCATCATATATTGTACAATCATGGTTTAAGAAAATGCTAATTACATTACATTACAAACATGATAAATATTGTTAAATAAGGGTGTTTGACTATTCATGGCTATCTGAATAATGCAAAATAATTTTCTGCGTGTGCAACACTTATCCGTTCAGATGAAACTGTAAATTGGCTGATAATGACAAATAACCACAAAATGTACAAACTCTCCAGTGGTCAAATTGACTTCAATTAGATAAGGCTGTCAGATCAGGCCCTCAGTGGTCGTTTACAGATTAGTAAGGATGTTACTTGTTAGGGAACATTGTGTAAATGAGTCTCTTCAATTCTGCACCAACTTATCCCACATTATTCTAAGCACGTTTGATTTAATTTGTACCTGTAGTCTCAGATGTGGGAACGTGCTAAAATGGAATCATGGAAACTCTCGTAATGAGCTTCTTCACAGGCAAGCATCCTCAGGGGTCATAAGGTTAAACCTCCAGCTTTTTGGGCACTGCAGAGCCTTTCAAGCAAATTTGCCCTCATTCACAGTCATTTATTCATTTTTTTACTGCTTTCTAGGTCATGAGGGGGTCCTAGAGCCAGTCCCAGTCCACATTGGGTGAGGGGGGTACACCCTGGACAGGGCACAAGTCCAATGCAGGCTCAACACGTAGAAACAGACAGACAAACAGACAGATAAATAACCACTCAAACTCACACGCAGACCAACAGACAATTTAGAGTAGACCAACCTGTTAACTTACACATACATGTCTTTGCATTGTGGGAGGTAATCAGAGTATACATAGGAAACAAATGCAAGCATGGGGAGGACACCTGACACAGAAAGTCCCCAGACCAGGAAATCAAACCTATGACCTTCTTGCTGTGGATAACAGCACTAAACACTATGGCGCTGCGCTGCCCCATTCGCATTGTTTTTTTTGTTTTTGTTTTTTTTTTATAAAAACTCAATCCACTTATGTCTCACATGAGCAAGAAGATATTTTGCCTGTCCTAACAGAATACGTTTTTGTAAAAGCCTAGCTGCAACTATCCTGCTTTAGTCTAATGATTTTCATTGTTTAACAATGTAAAATTTTATTTTTCTAACACAGCCCAACATACTGCACACCTGGATCATTAATCATTCAAATCAGTGCATTGAAACTCTTGAGAGCTTTTACTCACGTTTCTTCGTGAGAGAAATTGTGAAATTAACATCAGGGCGCAGCTCTGCCCTTTAATTCTGAGTTCACATAATACCCTAAATCCACTGTATCAATATCATCTCAAGTGTGAAACAATTGAATCTGTGCATGTGTAATTGCTCTGTTGTGTGTGCTATGGTGAAAAAAAATAGTTTTTTAAACTTTCAGTTCTCATTTAAGTTGATCTGGTGAGGAGAAGCTGTTCTGAAATAAGATGCTCTCTTTTTCAGAACTGTGAAGGTAGATGTCTATGATTGGGATCGAGATGGAAGGTAAAAGCATTTGAGGGTAACTGCTCACTCTAACTTTATGACTCACAAAGATTTCTGTTTGGTGTTAGACGGAAGTCCAGATAGGCACAAAGACATAACAATATATATATAAAAAAAAAAAAAAAAAAAAAAAAAAACGTGTTCATGCTCATCTTCCTGTGTGGGTGTTGTTTGTCTGCAGCCATGACTTCATTGGTGAGTTCACCACCAGCTACAGAGAACTGTCTCGGGGGCAGAACCAATTCAATGTCTATGAGGTGAGACAAGAGATGGAAATGGTTTGGGTTTTGTATTGCTATTTTCATGTGAACAAGTTGATTACGATCTTTTGACTTTGTCAAAGCTTGTGCGACCTTTTCAAACTGCATGATTAAAAGAAATGATGTATACTAATAAAAATTCTTAAGTAATTATTTCCCCTGACACCAAAATGATTAAACCTTTAAAATCAAGGAATATAAGGCTTCCCACACTGCTTCAGCAGAAGGTAGGTTTTGGCAACATGTAGCATCAACCAACTTAGTTAGCCAAGTAGCTTGGAAGCATCCTACATGATAGAAATGATTAACTTGATGATGATGATGATGAATGATTAGCACATAATTCTGCAAGCTCACCGCCATCATTTGAATCACATGAGTAAATGTGTTTGTTGCATTCATTGTGTAAGGTTGTGATGATTAACCAAGAGTGTTAAATGCCTAATAAAGCCAGAAAAAAATATCAAATGAAAGTGTTCAACAGGAAGAAGCTATTTGAAAAGATAATGACAGTTTGATTCCTTAAACCAATAGGCTCAAATGAACTCTATTTTCATTTAACTACACTGTTTGAAGGTCTTAAAAAAAAAAAAAAAAAACTTATTTTCTTTAATTCCGTATATTAATGTTAAAATTATAATATCACCACAGCACCAGAAAAGCACTTGGAAAATGTTTGAACATCTGTTCTGCTGATAAATTCTGTAAAAAACACAATAAAAAAAGCCCCTTTCATTTCACAGAGATGACTTTGCAATAGTTTCTGTCCCAAATTAGCTCTTGTACTCCTGAACTATCAACACCATGTATGAAAACAGGCTGATACTGCTGAGCCAAGAAAATTCCAAACAAGTCTGTAATCACTAGAAAAAAAAATTGTTTTGGATTGGTAGATGGATTCCATCATTAACTTACTGTTTCATCACTGGCAGGTTTTAAATCCCAAAAAGAAAAGCAAAAAGAAGAAATACATCAATTCTGGAACCGTGAGTACACCCACCTCTCCAACATCGGCCTGTCACATCCTCATTTAAGACACTTTTATATAGATTTCATGCTTATTTGGGATGTAGCTCAGTGGTAGAGTGTATGTTTTGCATGCAGAGGCCTGGGATTCAAACCCAAGCCACAACCAGTGCTTGTGCTGGTCCCAGGCCTGGATAAAGAGGTTGTGTTGTGACAGGAAGAGCAAATCAACCCAAAACAATATATTTTCTATTTATTTATGTAGATAAACATATACATGCATAACGATCATCACCTCTTGAATATGCTTATCTCTCACTGAATCTTTCACTGCTTGGCCAGCTGTCATTTTATGTTTCTGTCTTCCTGACAGTCTTCTACCATCCCTCTTTGTTTGTATGTGTGTGTGTGTGTGTGTGTGTGTGTATGAGTGTATGTGTGTGCGCATATTTTTCAGGTAACTCTGCTGTCCTTCAAAGTGGAGTCTGAGTATACTTTTGTGGATTTCATCCGAGGAGGGTGAGTGGAATAAAAATTTGCCACCTCTCACGGCGAGTGTCAATGGCAACCACTTTAGTTGTTAGTGTGTGTGTGTGTGAGTGCATGTGTGTGTGTACGTGCTTGAAGATGAAGACACCTCAATGTATTTCCCCAAAGCACTTATGTGAGCATCATACTGAATTTGTATGGGTTATTTGGGGTTTAAATGGGATAAATCTCATGTAAATACCTTATAATTCAGTTGACTTTCAATTACTGCTTCCATCTGTTTCCCCTAATTAGTTGTTGAAAATGGTGAACTGAACGCTGCCCCTGCATGTTAATTTTCTGCTGAACAAGGAAGCTGATCAAACCTCATTGTGCTGGTGTTAATGACTTATTGAGGCACAGTGTGTTTTGCACTAAGTGTCTGATGATCTTTGTTGTTTTCTTTGTCAATTCCAACTTTATTTCCAACAGAACCCAACTGAACTTCACTGTAGCTATAGACTTCACAGCATCCAATGGTAAGTCACAGACTGGAACCTTGACATTGACTCACCTTCACTGCGCTCCACTACCTTGCATCAAAACACTAAGAGAGCAGATGCGATTCCCAGGCCTATTAAATCTACATCAAATAAGTTACAAAGACTGGGCAGTTGCAAAATCAGAGAATAAACTAACAACAATGAATCGGTTATCTCACATAACCAAGAGCAAGGGAATAATTTGTGAGCTGGAGAAATTTCTCATGAAAAAATGATGTGTTTAGATTTAGAGTCACAACGATCAGCCTCGACATGCATGTCTTTGGGCTATTGAAGAAGTACCCAGAGGAGTGCTCAGGCACGGTGAGAACATACAAATTCCCTGGTTGTCAATGGATATATATGATAAAAAAAAATGTGTTTAAAGATAGTTAGTTTAAAGAAACAGCCATGTGGCTTCAAGTCCTATATTGAGGGAGGTTCCAATTATCCAAATTGTCCATTTGTCCAATTGTCCAATTGTCCAAATGCTAAAATAAATCCCTCTTTAGGAGGATGATGACATTTCTTTTCATCATCCTTTAAATGTATCTGCCAAGTCTTTATCAACAACAATGAGGTGGATAAAATCATTTTCTTAAGCTATGTTATTTATTTACATAATGTGACCCAAGGGACTTAGCTCAGTGGTAGAGTGCCTGAGGCCCCAGTTTCAAAGCAGACACATGGCAAACCAGGGGTAAGCTTGTGCAAGTCTTACATTTATCAGGTTCTTCTCTTCCCCCGGTGGAATGTACAGTATGCTGTGCACGGTGCACAGGGCGTGGTTCACCTTTGGAGCAGTTGACCTGTGGCACCATTGGAAGCTAGATGGGATTGAAAGAATACATTACCAGTAGGTGTGGCAGGAGCAGCTGTCTAATCAAATCTTTCCCTCTTTCATCCCCCTTGAGTTTTTGAGATGAGTTTACACCAGGGGCGGACAACAGTCTTGTGGCTCTGTTGGATTTTACTGCTGCCAAGAATCAATTCAATCCAAGACATTTACTTGATTGCATGAACTGATATAACTTATAATCCAGTCACAAGACTGTCTCCACATTTAGACTTTGATTTAGAAAAAGTGTCTTATCTTTTTCCCTGTAACGCATCACATTTTACAGCCATAATTCATCAAATAGCTCATCTCTTTCCTTCTCCACCTCCAGAACAATTAAAATGTAAATGCTCAGGAGATAAAAATCACAGTATTTTCTTGGCATCAGTCATTTTATATTCCCAGTGATGATGAAATGCTTGCTGAATTTTACAGGTGAAAACCAGATAGAGGAAAGAAGGAAGGCAATTCAACATCCACCTCACTCCGTTACTTTTCTGTCTTCTAAGGTAACCCGTCGCAGCCCACCTCATTGCACTATATGAGTCCTTACCAGATGAATGCGTATGCCATGGCCCTGAAAGCAGTGGGTGAGATTATCCAAGACTATGACAGCGACAAGCTTTTTCCTGCATATGGCTTTGGAGCTAAGATGCCCCCCGACAGCAAAATCTCCCATGCATTTCCGTTGGTAAGACACACCCACACACTCTTACAAACATACAAGGTTGACTCATGGCAGGGTGGGGTTTGGACCAGGAGCAAGTACAACTGGTCGCAGCAGATGATAGATTGGCTCATCTGTCTGCCAGCAGGAATCCAACTTCGTCCAACTTGTCCTCCTTGAATCTTCCTGGGGAAGGGGGGCAACCAGTGAGAAACTGCTATAACAGTTTTATCTGGCACATGCTGGCACACACTTGTGTGCTTTTGGGGCCTGTTTGAGGACCCGTGCCACATCACAGGAGTCAGGTCATAAAACCAAGTACCACCTCCACATCACTGTCCCCTCCCCTTTCGAAGTGTTGTCTGTCATCTTGGCTGTAGTCATCCTGTCATCCATCCATTTTGTGCTCCACACTCCAACACACCCACACATCGACCCACACACCACTATGCAATTGTACGTATACACAAATACGGGTTTAAATGGTTTCAACAGACAGTTTGCTCAAACGCCCCGGTGGTGGTTTATGTGGACTACCCTTTCCTGTGGTCCTAGAGCAACAGGAGTTGCGTTAAAACACTGCAAAAAATATCTTTTTTGCTCACTTTAGATTTCCAATACGACCTTCAGAATTTCACACACACCACCCTAACAACACTGTGGATCCTATGGACATGTCAGCTTTGACAGATTTGTGTGTAACAAGGACATTGTTGGTCATTGGCTCCTTAAAGAAACAATGTCGCCACTATTTAAAAACATTTTAATTAACATAAATATAATAAAATGAGTGCAGTGAGAGTGACCTGGATTGAGAAAGCACCAGCATTAATGGAATAGGTATCCTAAGTTTTGCAAACTGAGCATTATACTATTTATTTTTAGTATTTATATATATTTGCTTTTTGCTTAATTGACTGTCTCTTTGCAGCTACTGGTTTTGGACAAATCCTAATATTTTGCATTGCCCTCTGTGCTGAGACTGAGGCCTCTAACATTGTCACGACTACATAAATTTTTGGTTGGTAATTTTCCTTTAGTTAAGTGGACTTTAAAGTGACACATTACTGCAGCAACCTCAGCTTTCAACAATTTATTCTTCTGCACCTTTCAGGAACTTACTGCATATTTTCCTGGAAGATGACATAAACAAACGGAAAAATTTAGTAAACAGTTTTATGTATCGGAGGCTGAGTTTAAGTAATACCACTGTTTCAATTTTAATGAAGATATGACATTGCAAATTTTAATGCTGACAACAAAAATCAACTGGAAGTCACTAAGGCTGTAGAGGCTTGTTTGGATGTATTTGCTAAGGTGACATTTGGAGGGACACACAACAGCTATCCTCTTTTGCATAAACGTCTGCACAGAGAGTGTGGCTATGACAAAAACCATCAATGTGTTCAGAAATCATAATTAATTAATCATAATTAAAGCACGTGACTCTGGGACCTCACAGGGATATATAGAGGCACATAAGAGACTGAAAAGAGGGACCAGAGAAAAAAACCACTGAGTGAAATTTCTTTGGACTTAATTATATCAAGCACCTTGTAACACCCATACACATGAACTTGCTTATCACTTACTCCTCATTTGCATTTTGGAAACAATATTGGCACTCTTTTGTATATCTTTGTGGCGTTTCTGCACTTCCACAACTCCAGGTGCATGTGGTGGAGGATAAAAAACATCATAGGCTACAAGAACAATTGCAAAGCCTTAGGTTCTAGAGATAGCACACTCATTCACACCCTGGACTAGTTATTCTTTCAGATTGACTGGCAAAAAAAGAAACACCAACATCCATCCTGCACAAGACAAGGACAACCTGACAGGACTCCAACAGCATCAGGTCACATAGGTCTTGCACTGAGTCAACATCAGTAAAGCAGCAGAACTAGATCAAGTCTCTGGACGAATCATTAAGGCCTGCCAAGACCAGTTAGAGGGAGTTGTCACCATTACCTTTAACCTCTCATGTTTCAGAAACAGAAAATAAAATGCTGCTGTGTTCATTGAATTCATATTGTTGTAAATTCTATTTGCACAGCAAGATCACAATGGAAAATATCTAAGGATGCTGTTTGTTGATTATGAACTTGGGCCTAGGCAGTGCACTATGCACATGGGTGCTGGGTTTCCTCAGAAAGGGTCACAGTTCACACATCCTGACCGTGAACACTGGGATACTACAAGAGTGTGTCCTCCTACCTTTCCTCTACTCCTTCTCCACATATGATTGCTTTCCTAGCCACCCAAATGACACCATGGGGAAATTGACCTACAGCTGCATTGTGTGGTTTATTAGTGGCACTGCAGAGGATGGGATGGTGAATGGTGAAGATGGTGCTTTGGACTCAGCCTGCACCCATATAGTTTGAATTAGTTTGCTGCGAATGATAAAAAACCCACACCCCAGTTTACTGGCATTAACCCCCCCCCCACCCAAAAAAAAAAAAGCAAACCAACCTTTACCGAATTTGTGTGGATGTCATCAAGGACACTGCATCAATTTCCACTGCTACGCAGACGATACTCAGCTGTACCTATCAATGAAGCCAAATGAAGTCAGTCAGATAGTCAGACTGCAGGCATGTCTTGAAGACATAAAAGTCTGGATGACTGGAAATTTTTTACTTCTCAACTCTGACAAAACAGAAGTTATTGTACTCGGTCCTAAGCACCTCAGAAAAATACTATCTAATCATCTCATCCGGCATTACTTTGGCTTCCAGCTCCACTGTAAGAAACCTTGGAGTAATTTTTGACCAGGACATGTCCTTTGTCCCTCACATAAAACAAGTTAGTCGGGCAGCTTTCTTCCACCTGAGAAACATTAGGAAAATCAGAAACATCCTTTCTCAGGATGATGCAGAAAAACTAGTCCATGCATTTGTAACTTCTAGGCTGGACTACTGTAACTCATTACTATCTGGATGTCCAAACAAATCTCTAAAAGGCCTTCAGTTAATTCAGAATGCTGCTGCACGAATATTAACAGGACCTAGGAAAAGAGATCACATCTCTCCTGTGTTAGCTGCTCTTCATTGGCTGCCAGTAAAATATAGAGTAGAATTCAAAATCCTTCTTTTAACGTATAAAGCTCTTAATTGCCAAGCTCCATCATATCTCAGAGAGCTCATAGTTCCTTACTGTCCTAGCAGGCCACTCCGCTCTCTAGATGGAGGTTTACTTGTGGTTCCTAGAGTCTCCAAGAGTAAATCTGGAGGAAGATCGTTCAGTTATCAGGCTCCTCTTCTATGGAACCAACTCCCAGCATCAGTCCGGGGGGCGGACTCTTTAGTAACTTTCAAGACCAGGCTTAAAACTTTCCTGTATGACAGAGCGTACAGTTAAAAAGTCCTCTACTCTTTAGGTATGCTGCTATAGGCCTAGGCTGCTGGGGGAAGGACTGAGCTTCTCTCTCTCTCTCTCTCTCTCTCTCTCTCTCTGTCTCTCCCTGTCACCCTCTCTCCCCCTCTCCCTCTTTCTCTCTAACTCCCTCCTTGCATGCGCTGATAAAAACCATCCTTCTTAAAAAAAAAACAGTTTCACCCAGTTCTAAGCATTTATACTGCATTTACTAACCATGTTCTGCCAAAGTCTCTGTCTCTCCCAGTTCCTCTCCTCTCTCTCTCTGTCCTCATCCTGCAGGTGGTGACTCATCTCCATCCCATGTTCCTGCAACACCTGCTGGTCCCATATAGCATGAATTCTGTATTACAGCTCAACTCCATGAACTTCATGCAACAACATGTTCCTGCCTACACCCCCCCCCCATCCAATGCCTGTCTCTCTCTCTCTCTCTCTCTCTCTCTCTCTCTCTCTCTCTCTCTCTCTCTCTCCCACTCTCAACCCAACCGGTCGAGGCAGATGGCCGCCCCCCCTGAGCCTGGTTCTGCTCAAGGTTTCTGCCTCTTAAAGGAAGTTTTTCCTTGCCACTGTTGCCAAGTGCTTGCTCATCGGGGGATCTGTTGGGTCAGATCCCCCGATGAGAGTTTGACAAGAGTTTGGTCTAGACCTGCTCTATATGTAAAGTGCCTTGATGTAACTTTGTTATGATTTGGCGCTATACAAATAAATCTGATTTGATTTGATTTGATTATATAAGCTGAAACACAAAAAGAAGCAATGGACCTGCTGTGTTGTGGTTGAGTCTTGCATGTTCATTTGCTGAATCATTACCGTCATCAGAATCACTGTTGCTGTCTTTGGCCTCAATGTCACTAAACACAATTTAATCTAGGAAATGATATTAATGAAAGCTTCTCTCGCTCCTCCCTCAACCCACCCCCCAAGCCTGGTTCTGCCCGAGGTTTCTGCCTCTTAAAGGAGGTTTTTCCTTGCCACTGTCGCAAAGTGCTTGCTGGCTAAAGTGGATCTGTTGGGTCTCTTTAAATAATTTTTTAAAGAGTTTGGTCTAGACCTGCTCTATATCTAAAGTGCCTTGATATCATGATGATGTAGCTGGACACATAGGAAAAATGCACACCGCTCACCAAAACCTTATTTCAACATTTTAAGTTGTATTTTAACTGAATATACCCAGTGGACATAGAAGCAAAATGTAAGCTTTTAAATATGGCCAAATCACTGACATTCTCATAAAAAATGAACTTTTAACCCATGAATGTTAATGTTTTCCTCCATTTTGAAAACACAACAAAAGCTAACTAGAATAGTAAGATTGGCACTATATAAAACGAAATGAGGATGCCACTGATCACATTTTATTCTTGTGACTTGGAAGACTTTTCTTTGCCACTGTATTTGAAATATATTGAACATATTTGAGAATATGCATTCTCTTCAAGTTGGTGCTTGGATTGATGTTGCTATTCAGAGATATTCATTGAATGCCACAATTTTGTAATTCAGATGGCAAATTTCGGAGTCTCACTTTAATCGCAACAATCGATCTTTGTGAGGATGCTACGTGTGGATGAGACTGATTTAATAGTGTCTCTGAAATGAAGACCATTCATTTGCACTTGATGCATCTGAATTAACATTCAGAAAAACAAATGCTCTTAATATCCCTGGGTGCAAATATCTGTACAAATCTTCAATTTCAATCTCATCCAGTGATTCCCCCCAAATACTGGAAAGACATGCCTTCTCCATAGTTAACAGCAGCTTGGAAATCTTGGCCGGCTGCATTGTTGGAACAGGCAACCTGTAGAAGTCATGATGAACAGATGAACCAAGAACCTGTCAATTTCATTGTTCTTGAGATTAAGAACTTGTGAGAGTGTGGCTACATGTTTCCAAAGTAGAGTTGACCTGAGGTGATTGGGGTGCTTTGCTCCACACTGATTTGCATGAACATGCAAACAGTACTGTCCTCTGTAATGGCTCATTGATTTTGGTCTTCCAAAGAGGCAGACATATGTAGCACAAGTGTCTAATTCAGTCCTGTTACTAATCAGAAGTGAGAGTGCATCCACCACACTTGGTGTGAGCAGAACTGCAACCTTTTGGACCCTTTTTCCCATGATTTCAATTCAACAAAATAGTGGCACAGCCTCTGTTCAACCTTTGACAACCCCATGGCAATATCTTCATGGAGCTTTATGTTGTCTCTTTCATGAAAACTTTTGAGATGTATATGTGAAACCTCTCCAGTACATCTGAGATTGAACATAACGATCAAAAGATTTAACTGCATTTTCCAGGTTTTGTACGGAGAATTCTGTTCACAGACATAACAACAAACGTCCCACTTCACAGAGCTTCTGTCTTATGTAGTTGTACTTTGTAGGATCTTTTCCATGTCTGTGGTACAGTGACTGAATAATTGACAGGCCATTTTGTACAACTGAGGCAACTTCATCCTGTTTCATGACATAAATAGTTTTCATACTCTACTGGACATCTGATAAGCAGCAGCTGAGCCGAGCACTCCCAGGTTGTTGGTCCAAATTTTCAATTTCTGGCTTACAGGGGCATAGACAGTGGATACAGTGGCTAAACTTTCCAGTTGCTGCTTTAGTCTTTGGTTTTCTCTTCATTTTGAGTGATCCAGTTTCATCTTGCAAAACCGTGTTTAAAATTTCGTTCATTCCGCATTTTCTCTAACAATATTTCACGCTCTTTTGAGTCCTCTGGAGAAAAAAAAAGCATGTAAAATTACATGCAATTACAATAATTTCTACTGCTCAGGTTGTGAAGCTATGCTTTGTCCTCTGCTTTTTCTTTGGGGTTGTTAGAATTCGCTGCTTCAATGACATTAGGAACCGTGTTATGATTAATTAAAACCTGGCCAATCTTTTGAAGTGCTCAGTACAACTGAGATATAAATAATAAAAAAAATTATTTGTTAAGCCGTCTTTTAAGGCGGGGTAGGGTTAGGATTAGGGGTTACCCAACCCTAATGAATGCATTTGTGAGTTTGCACACAAATGAGGTAATGGGGTAATGAATTCCAGAGCTGGGCAGCAGAGCGATTGAATGCTCTGCTCCCCAAGGTTGCCACGTGGGCAGGGAAAATGGAGAGGTGGATGAAGGAAGAGGGTCTGAGTGTGCGAGTGGGTGTGACAATGTGGAGGAGGTCAGAAAGGTATGGAGGAGCTAGGTTGTGAATAGCCTTGATGATGGGCAGTAAAAACTTGTATCCTGTGTGTGATGGGGAGCCAGTGGAGCTGCTGCAGGATGGGTGTGATATGATGGATGGATGGTATCCTTGTGATGACTCGAGCCGCTGAATTCTGCACCACTTGAAGTTTATGGAGTGTTTTCTGAGGGAGGCCAAACAGGAAGAAGTTACAGTAATCAAGCTGGAGGTAACAAGCCTGTGAACCAGAATGGCAGCTTTGTGAAGTGTGAGAGAGGGGTGGAGGTGGTTGATGTTGCGTAGATGGAAGTAAACTGACCGAATGATGTTGATATATGATGTGAAAGAAAGTGTGCCATTGAGTATGACATCCAGACTCTTAACTTGAGGGGAAGGAGAAATGGAAGAGTTCTCAATGGATAGTGTGAAACTGAGGGATTTGGATAGAGTGGATCTGGTGTAGTAGCACTTCAGTTTTGTCACGGTTTAATTTGAGGAAGTTGGATGAAAACCAAGATTTTAATTCAAGGAGGCAGTCGGTGAGGGAGGACAGTGGGAGGGTGGAATTAGGTTTGGTGGAAATATGGAGCTTGGTGTCATCTGCATAGCAATGGAAGTGGATGTGATGTTTCCAGAAGATGTAGCCAAGGGGGAGTAAGTAAAAGATAAAGAGCTGGGGCCCCAGGACAGCTGGGGCACACCTGTGGTGACTGAGAAAGGTTGTGATGTAAATGATTTAAGTTGAATGAACTGAGAGGCAACAGTTTTTTCAAGAATCTTTGAGAGAAATGGAAGTTTGCAGATGGGATGGAGGTTATTGAGGTTACTGTGATCTGCACCAGGTTTTTTGAGTACTGGGGTGAGCAGCTGTTTTGAAGGATGAGGGAACAATTCCACTGGTGAGGGAAGAATGGATTATTTGAATGATGAGAGCAGCCAGAGAGGAAATGGTGACTTTGTCAAGAGCAATTGGAAGGGGCTCTAACTGGCAGGTTGATGATTTGGATTTTTTAATAACTAATTTTAATCAGTATTTTCTAAAAAAGGAGGGCAGAGCAAATGCTGAGAGTGACTGGGAAGAGGACCAGGGACGTGGGTTTATGTCCCCCACCCAGACAACCCCACCTCCCCACGGGCACACACACACTTTGGTGTTTGTGAGGGTGAGGAGTCTGTCACAGAAGCTTTGATTATGTAATGGACACAAAACCCTGCAACAGACCCACCAGTGACACAAATATGTCGCTGGTGGGTCATATGTTCACCTATATGAGTATGAGAACATATAAACATCAACAGACAACAACAGACATATAATATAAAGTTTGCAAATGACTCAGTCATTCTGCCTCTGCTCAATGAGGATGACAATGCACACGGTCCAGTGGTTGATGTTTTTAGTGACTGGTGTTAACACTCCTTCTTGGCCATTAACATTGCAAAAACAAATATGTTGATTGATTTCTGGAAGAGGCCTCCATCTATTCCTCCTGCTTTTATCCACAACCAGGCTGTGGAAGTTGTGTAACAGTACAAATATCTGGGGACAACAATAGACAAAAACCTGACTTTTGATTCCCATATTGATGCTGTCTGTGGAAAGGCCCACCAGCACCCACTATGCACTGTGGGCCTGGGTTCTCCCTGTTCCCACGTGACAGAGTGGTGGACCCTCTGTATGGGTCTCTGGATGGTGCCCCTGGGTGCTCCAGGTTGGCCCCAGACCACTTGGGGTGGGCTCCCTGTCAGCTTGTTGCGGGTGCACCAGGAATGGCGATTGGGGCCAGTCTGGAAGCTGGCCCTCTGCAGGAATGGCCCATGTTTCCCCCTCTCCTCACCTCTGTCCCATCACACCCCATCTTATGTGACACTAGGCCTTGAGGGGCTGAACTCCCAAATTTCAATCACAACTTAAGCATCAAGGGCATGGGGGGGTGCATGGGAGTATATTGGAGACTCTGCTGCCTGCAAGCCTGCTGCCTGCCTGCCGCCTGCATGCCAAGCCTGCCAAGTTATACGAGTATGGAATGTCAGAACACTGAACCAAGGAGTACTTCATCTTATTCACAAACTGAGCGCATCCTTGCTCCAAATCCTTAAGGGAGTATCCAATCCAAAGGATGGTAAGCTGAGTTCTACATTAACTATTTTGATCACCAGCCACAATCAACCTCGTCTGACCCTAGTTCAACCACCACCGCATTTAGTTTAGTTTTACTTTAGACGTTAAACTACATTTTATGTTAAACTGTAGCTCCGCTGTTTTTATCTACCTCCCTCACACTATCTATCTCTATTAATTTCTCGTGCTGGTTGCACTCTATACTGTAGCTTGAAATACCGGAATTTGCGCAGCCAGTGGGCTTATTAAACGTCATTACGTAGCATTATGGCACAGTATTTATTGGAAATGTAGGAATCACTGCCTGTGGTACAAATGACCTGCAGCCATCTCAGTTTTGGTAGTTGTGGCATTCAAAGTCATCATCTGTAAATTAAATTGGCATTAACTTGAGTAGCACTCCACAATTACATCACTGACCTAATGCGCATACACACGCTGAATTAACAAAATATGTAGATGGATTGTTGTCTTGCCTCATTTTGCCATACTATTGTAATTGAAACAGCACATTGGATTTAATTTGCCTTTCCAACTCAGCTTGGCATTTCATGAGAATTCTGTAAGATATTGAGGGACATTATTATCATTTAATGGAATGAAATTAAATATATGTCAACATGTAACTGGGTGACTTGATCAAGAGCTCTTCTTGGTCACAAAAAAAAAAAAACAACAACAGCAAAAAGCAATGGCATGGCTTCCAGTTACAAACAGTTACCTGTATGTGCTCTCATCCTGTCATATGAAAAAAACTAATCACTTAAAATATCAAAAACAATGGTGAGGGATAATGAAGCTGTTTACCATGCTGCTTGTTCTCTGGGTGTGGGAATGTGTCCCTTCATCAGTGTCCTGTCTACCGTCTGTTGCAGAGCGGTGACAGTGAAAATCCAAACTGTGTGGGAATTGAAGGCGTTCTGGAGGCCTATTTCCAGAGCCTGAGGACAGTGCAGCTCTATGGTCCCACCAACTTTGCACCTGTTATCAACAAAGTGGCAAAGTAAGTTTTAGACTTCATATATAATTAGAATGAAATCATACGGTTTATTCAAGATGGTTAAAATTCATCTGATTTCCTTTCCTATTTTTTTTATTTTTTTATTTCAGATTTATAAACCCTGATCAGAGCTATCAGTTAAAACAGCTTGTACACAATTAAGCATCCTGTCAGCTGAGAATCAGTTTTATTTTGCTTCAAAGTTTAGCACAAAGAAAGGAACATTTCAGATCGAACAACACTAAAGACACGACTGATGGATCTCACACTGACAAAGATGCTGCAGCTGGAGGTTAATCCGTTAGATTAAGCTAGTTGGCAGGAATAATGTTCGTGTTTTATTGTGCATGTCTACGTACTAAATTAACCTAGTTATTATTTTTTTATCTGACCCTGATGAACATAGTGGTGTTAACACACACACACACACACAGGGTTGTAGTAACAGGTTAAAATCCCAAATAGAAAGACATATAGACACACACGCACACACACGTTCACATAGCATAGATGCACGTCACTACAGAGACACACAAAAACACAGACTTGAAGATAAACTCTGTATTGTATTGTACCCTTTATTGCCAGCTAGAACAGGAAATCACTGGCATCAGATGTCTTCAGCTGACAACAAATGCACTGAATAGCAGGTGAAAGACATTCACAAACTCATACCCCCAAATGTCAGATCAAGCTGGAGCTCATATATGAAGAAAGATTTTTCTCTATCTTTTTTTTTTTTCTGTCTGTGTTTCAAACAGTGGACAAATGACAAAGATCCAGTCCTTGAGTCAAAGTACAGATCCTAATGGTTAATCGTTACTCCCGTAAAAGTGAAATTTGTTTTTGTCATAAGCACAAGGAGAAACTACTTTTTTTATTATGATTATTTGCAATATTAGTAGGATTTATTACCATATCAGTTTTTTGCTGTAAATTCTTACAAAAGAAACCTAAAAAGGGCCACCTGTCTTAAGCTTAACCATAACCCTGCCTCTGTTTATCTGTGTTTATCTGTATCTGTTTATCATTTAAATCAAATCAAACAGTATTTTCAAATGAAAATGTATTTATCATATGGAGACAAACAACCAGGAGAACCCTGAGCACTCACATCATGTTTACATTTTTATGTGCATCGAGTTCCCATTTAAGCCTGGTGTTAAATGATGGGAAAGCTGATCCAGGAGGCAGGTACTCCAGTGTAGCAAAAGGCAGTCCAGCAGGGTTGGCAATTGGCAAGAGCTGAGGTAGATGGTGGAAGATCCTGAACCAAGGGAACCAAGGTTAGGAAGATTAGTGTTACGGACTACGCGGGTCTAGCGTATTAAATGTGTATATGAAAAGAAATAAAACAGAGGGGAATGGGAAGAAAAACTAACCCTAACCCTAACCCAGGAATGTGAGTGGAGTGAGGCGGGTTATCTTACCAGGCCTCGGGGATTGGAGGACTTGCCTCGACTGCAGGTCTCTGTTCCGGGGTGAGCGGACAGCTCCGCCTGGGTTTTTGTTCAGTTGATGTTTTTGTTTTTTAAGAAGAAGAGGGATCCGGGACTAGTTTAACCAAAGAGGGGGTTCTTCTCCAAGAGGCTGTCATGAGCTGCATGGCTCTCATGTTCACCGTGGTGGCATCTCCAATCCCAGTCCACACTTGAGACTCTTCAGCCTCATCAAGCCACTGGCGGAGAGGTGCATCTCACGGACACCCCGCCCACAACTCAACCACACCTCCTTATCTCCTTGGCAACAAGTCAAAACAAAAATTAAAGATAATGGAGAGGCGAGAAAAGGTAACTACAAACCCCCTATCATTCCTAACATTAGCACAAGGAGATTCAGGCCGACAGACCTACCAAAGTTGGTGGAATCTGGTGAACAATCTGGGGTGGGGAGAATACAAAGAACAAGGCCAACACCAGATGTGGACAATGGACCAGCTGGTCCATGGTACTACACCCATTCAATGGGGGCTATAACCCTCAAAATTCACCAGATATTGATAGCCCCAACCACAGCGCCACATATCCAGGATGCACTGAACACTGGTAGGATGGTTGTCAATGTGCCAGGCGAGAGGACGGGGCATGGCAGGAGGGCAGAAAGGACTGGAGGAGACACGCTTTAGGAGGGATATGTGAAAGACTGGGCGCCCTTTTAAAGAAATGGGAAGCTTCAATTTGACCACCACAGGGTTAATTATGGACTCCACCATATATGGTCCATAAGTTAGGTCCATAAGTTATAGGTTGGGAGTCAACCTATAATGGGACGTCTTGTGAGGAGAGCCAGACCTTCTGGCCTGGTTAATAGACGGGGCCAGGAAACCAATGTCAGTCCCCTAGCTGCTGCCCTCGCCTCAGTCCTAATCCACCAGCAGTGTTGGGGCTGGGCTTGGACAGATGGAACGGGCACTTCTTACTCTTGAACTGGAAACAGGAGTGATTAGAAACCAAGGCCTACCGTGATGGGTGTTGTGCTTGTAGCAGAGTTTGTTAATAAATTATGTGCATACTCAATCCAGGGTAATAGACAGCTCCAGAAGGATGGGTGTCTGAAAGTCATGCACTGGAGCACTGTCTCCAAATCCTGATTGGCCTACTCCATTTTCCCATTAGGTTGCAGGTGATAACCTGTTTCAAGGCTTGCTAGCTGTGGCACCCATTGTCTGATAGAAAACCTTCCAAACCCGAGAGGCAAATTGGGATCCACCGTCCAAAACAATGTCAGAGGGGATCCCATGAAAATAGAAACATTCTTGATGAGGAGGTTAGCTGTCTCTGTGGCTGAGGGGAGTTTGAGGAGAGGGTACAAATTTACATTTAGAGATTGGTCCACTATGCTGAGAATCACTGAGTTACCTTCCGAGAGGGAAAACCCATGACAAAATCCATGGAAATATGACACCATGATCGCCGTTGCACAGAGAAGGGGCACAGTGAGCCAACAGGGGGTGGTTTGAAGACTTACAATGGACACAGACGGAGCAGGCCTTGATGAAGTTGTGGATGTTTTGGGACACTTTAGCCCACCAGAAGCGCTGTCTGATAAATGCCATGGTGCAATGAACTCTGGGGTGAGAGGCAAAATGAAACAAGTGCCCCCACTGAGTCACCTGGGAATGGACCAACATGGGTACAAAAAGACAGTTAGAAGGCAGTTGCCTGGGTCAGGTTCAGTTCTTTCTGCCACTCTCACTGAGGCCTCTGCCTCCCGCATGACAGTAGCCACCAAGCAGGTGGGAGACAGAATAGTCTGTGGATGTCAGGAGACATTTTTTGCGTCCATCTGACGGGAGAGGGCATCCGGCTTGGTTCTAATGGGATCCAGGACGACAAGTGATGGTATTTGAATCTTCCCAAGAAGAGCACACAGCAGGCCTGACAGGAGTTCAACTGTTTTGCTGAGCACAGGTAGGCGAGATTCTTATGGTCCAACCAGACCACAAACAGGTGTTCTCTCCTCTGCAGTCACTGTCTCCACTGTTCCAAAGCCAGAACCACTTCCAGTAACTCTTGATTGTCCACAGCAAGTGTGTTAACCAGGTGAGAGTCTATGGGAAAAGAAGGACCACAAATGGAGTTTTTGGTCGGTGGGAGATTGTTGAGAGAGGACAGCCCTACCCCTATGTCTCAGGCATCCAACTCGACAACAAACTGGAGAAAGAGTCAGAAGAGAATTGGGTCAAGAGTCTTGAGTTTGCTGAAGCCATTGTCAGCTTCTGATGTCCAAAATAATGGAGAGGAGGTGTAGGCTAGTTTAGGTGAGGGGTAAATATTATTTCTCAGCTTTAACAAATAACTTGTTCTCCAGAAATCTCTGTAGCACTAGTGACACATGCTGAACGTGTTGTTCCATGGCTTGGAACAAGAGAATTAGGATATGGTCCAGGTAAACAAAAATAAATTTGTTCAAAATGTTTCTGAGTATGTCATTCACAAGGGCTTGAAATATGGCAGGATCATTTGTCAGGCCAAAGGGTATGACTAAGTACTCAAAATTTTGTTACGAAATGCAATGAGTGGGGTGCTAAATGCTGTCTTCCACTCATCCCCCTCACTGATGTGGATGAGATGGTAAGTAAGTCCAGGGGTGGACTGGCATATGGGGCTACCAAGGATGTCCCTGGTGGGCCAGTGGACCGATGATGCTGCCCATGGAGGTGCTGTGGTGTGGTGGCCTGTAAACACATGAACGAGCACTACAGACCATGCTCTGTGGTGCTTCTGTGCGCTCTGTGGTGCTTATTAGCGATGCGTGGGTCGGGTTTTAAATTAAATACATTTCTGCTCACCCTTTTGGTAACACAGGTAGTATGTGAAAGAAGCTTTTCCACCCTAAAATTAATCAACAACATACTTAGGAGCTCTCTTTCACAACAGTGCCTTGAGTCATGCTCATGGCTACTCAGCCAGATTTACTGAAGATGCTGGAGAGTCACAAAATCATAGATGGTGTAGCAGAAAAGAGTCAATTGCTGCAGAGGTTTCTTACAGAGTGAACAATGTAGGTTTTAAATGCTGTAGCGTTTCAGTTTTTCTTCCCCTGTATGTAATTAGACAGGTTCAAGTTAAGTTTGTTAGGGCAAGAAGCTACAGTGGCTTTGTTATACTTAACCTTGACAGCTATATATATACATAGTATTTTTCATTTTGTTTTCGTTGCTGAAACTAATATTGTCCATCTGAGAAAATAAATGTCATATTAGCACTGTAACTATGTATCTCTATATATTCGTAGGCCTATATTTTTTCATTAAAATTTCAATCCAGCTGTTGAAAGTGGGCCAGTCGGTCAGCCATGACGGCTGGACTCAAAGGCAGAGTCAGTGGGGGAGGGGGGATGTATTTATTCTTGACTGTGATGTTATTGAGGCCTCTGAAATCAGTGCAGGGACAGAAGGCCTTGTCTTATTTAGAGACGAAAAAGAAGCGAGCACCCATCGAAGAGGAAGAGGGGCAGATGAGGTTGGTCGCTGGTGAGTCTTGAATATAACTTTCCATTGCATCTCTTTTTGGGCATGACAGGTTGTATAAATGAATGGTAAAGAGGCTCCAGGCAGAAGCTCAATGGCGCAATCAGAGGGGCAGCGGGGGGGCAAGGAAAGAGCACAGCTTTTACCGAAGACCTTTTTCAGATTGTGGTACTTGGGGAGGACAGAGGAGAGGTCTGGGGGAATAGGGATCTGGTCAACTGGTGATTCTCGAGGGGAAGGGCAGCCCTTAGACAGTGGGGATGGCAGAACATGCTCTAACTGGTGGACCAGTCAATCTGAAGGTTAACCACAGTTGGCCTAAAATGAGTGGAGCTTGTGGGGATGAGCTCACAAGGAAACAAATACTTTCTGTATGATTACTGTATTAGGAGTCTGGGGAGCAGTCTGGTGTGTGACATGGGCCAGCAATCTGCCATCCAGTGCAGTAAAAGTCTTAAGATTGGGAGGGGCCACAATACTTGAGTGATGAATTCTGAGTCAATGAAGTTATCATTGGTGCATTAATCAATGAGGGTGGCCAGGGGAAATGATTCTCTGTCCCAACTACCTGGTAGCCATGTTCACTATTTGTAATTGTAATTGTAATTGTAGTGAAAATGCAGGTAAATATGACTTTACATGGAAACTTCTGCTTTGTATCTTTAAAAAATCCTGAGACAGATAAAACAAAAGAAGCACAGTCCAACAGTCAGTTCAGCTTTGTTTGTCTTAGTCATCTGCTGCAAACCCAGGTATTAATGTCGTTGTATGTATGTGTCTGCATGTGCACATTCCCCAGCTGTGCAGCAGAGATTACAGATGGCTCTCAGTACTTTGTCCTGCTGATGATCACAGATGGAGTGATATCTGACATGGTCCAAACAAAAGAGGCTGTGGTTAATGTAAGTAAATCTGTAACACACACACTCATACAAACAACACACATGCTGTCATGTCAACATTAATTTCCAGGAAACCTTACCCTTTTTAAGCAGGAAAATTCCCTGTAAAAATTGTAGGTGGTTACAGGCTTGGGTGCACACACATGAGTAATACTTCTATCACACACAAACATCTATTTGAATAAATGTACACAGGGTCTGATGGATGGCTGAGCTTTTCTTGCAGTGACTGATGTCCATATCAGCATCCTCTTTTTCTTTGAGTTGTGTTTCACAAGATCAAAAAAATTTTGTGAACACAGGTGAGTATGCCCCAACAGTGTACACCTTATGATCAACGATGCCTCAGTAAAAAGGAGCAAATAGCCCAATACATTCAAATTTCCTTTTCAAGATTTCTGATCAATATTTGCTTCCACTTGGTCTCATATCAATACCTGCAGAGGTTAGTAGCTGCTTAAAGCCCTCTTAAATTGAAGCTTGAGAGGTCTGATCCCATTAAGTCAGTGATTTATCAGATTGTGGAAAACAAATTAATTTGTATTTTCTCTTCCCTAATAACCCTACATGAAGAATTTCAAATGGGCTCAGGCAGGACAGGACAGGTTAATAGGCAAATCTTTACCTAATAAATATTTAATTTATTTTTCTGGATGTGTGTCCAATAATTTAACTCTCGCAAGCTCTTGTTCAGGGCAGCACGGTGGCATAGTGGTTAGCACTGTTGCTCCACAATAAGAAGGTTGCTGTTTTACAGAGCTGGGGCTTTTCTGTGTGGAGTTTGTATATTCTCCTGGTACTCCGGTCTACTCCCACCCACCAAAGACATGCATGTCTAGGTTAACTGGGGATTCTAAATTGTCCGTAAGTCTGAGTCTGAATGTGAGTGGTTGTTTGTCTATGTCTGTCTCTGTATGTTGGCCTTGCAGTGGACTGGCGACCTGTCCAGAGTGTATTCCGCCCTCAAACAATGTGAGCTGGCATTAGCTCCCAGTAACCCAGAAACAGATAAGTGGTAGAAAATGAAAGAGTGAATCAAACTCTTGCTCATCCAAAGCTCATACATGTCTCAACATCATAGTTCAGGTGATTAGATGTGAGTTTTTGTGAGGTTCTGAGGTTGGATTACAGCTCTGAAAACTGCCCATTAGGGAGTCAATAAAAAAACACCGGCCATTACATGGATGCATTATAAAGACTGAAGGATTGCTTATTTCTTCTGATGTCTCCTGAACAGGCAGCATCCCTCCCTATGTCCATAATCATCGTGGGTGTTGGACCAGCTGAGTTTGACGGTGAGTTTTCATGGTGGGGTGGCCTGTAATAACACACTCACAGGTGATACATTTAAAGGTGACTAATAATCCACCTGGCAAAGGAAATCGTTTACATAGGAGCAGCTCACATCAGAGCCCCAAAACTCACATCAGATTTCTACAGATGGAAAACTGGTTTTAATAAAAGAGTCAGAAAGACAACAAATCCAGTGTCTTGTGTTTTCAAACATACTTTTCACCAAGAGATCTAGGTGAGCTGAGTGATTGCTGACAAAAAGTGGTATCAAATAAATTTGAAGCATCAACAGTTTTAATCAAATACAAAAACCTTGATATTGCAAAGACATAAATAAGTAATGTTTGAAATGAAAGGCAGCCTGATTTTGGCCCAGACTTCTAGCAGGCTGATTTTGGGGCGGGTCAGCAGTGACAAAACAGGAAACCACTGCAGCAGCTCAAAATGTTGTGCTCATACACACCAAACAGTGAGTGTGATGACTTGTCTTTCTATTTGGTCTATCATATTCTACATGTGTAAGTAGTTAAATAATGGAATCGGTAGTGGAGGCACATCTGGAGGTCATAAGGTCAAACTGGCTTAATGGCACCTCGCGCCTCTGAGTGTGTGTGCGTGTGTTTCTATGTCTACACTTTATTGCTTGGCCTAAATGCCTCTGTTGGGTATTTGTACCATCTTGAATTAGGGTTCTCCAACTTTGAATGCATTTTGAGTCTTTTAAAGCTGCTAATTTGCCATTGTCTGTCCTTGAGCTTTTCTAATATCTCTTCCTGAGTCTGCAGATGCAGGACATATACTCCTATACAAATAAAATCAAGTTGGGATAAGGCACCTTCTCCTATATTTGTTGAAATTTGGATGCAAAAGCTGCTCTTGTGGTGGCACAGAATATTTTTCCTTTCCCAGCCTGCAGCATCGTTGTGCATTATTTTTGCCCTAAGAATGACAGTTTTGGTCCAACCACTGCACTCCCATGCTACGCTCCACTTCAGCAATTACATTGTGCAAGTACAAAAGAAAATCCTGTCCTTCCTCCATGATTCTTGTATTGAGTCACATTCTCTTCATCACTTGCTTTCTTTTCAGCTATGGAGGAGCTGGATGGGGACGAGGTGAGAGTATCCTCCAGAGGACGTCTTGCTGAGAGAGATATTGTTCAGGTAATCCTCATAATTCTTCGTAACTTCATAGGTCAGAATTGATTATGTTTCCTTCAACAGCAGCACCATGGGGAGTTCTCCCAGGAGTATGGCAGATTACTTTCATGACACAAAATCATAACAATCTCTGTGGAACTACCTCATACAATGTACAGCATGATGCCCATTGGGGATACTCCACTGATGGAGGGGATGTTTAAAAAAAAACAGATGAACTGATGAATAGTTTGAGGCTTTCCAAAAATCATCAGACCCACCAAATTGTATCCCATCATGCCACTTTATTTGATAATATATACAACAATGTTATGGAAGAAAAACAAAAAGTCATCTACCAATTTTTATTATCTATGATCACAATTACAAGAAGGAAATGAAAGTAAAGCAAATAGAGTATAGGAGAATAAGGACAGAGGAATCAATAAACACATGCAAGAAAGAATTACTAACACAGAATTGGGAGGAAATTTATCAAGAAAGCAATGTGGATTGTGCATCTGTAACATTTTTGAAGACATTTAAACTGTTATATGACAAGAATATAGGTATACAAGAATACCAAAACATAACAACCGTCAGTGGATCATAAAGGGATTACGGCTGTAAAAAAGAAAAATGCACTTTATAGACAATTCATAAGATTGAGAACTATCCATCCATCCATCTTCAACTGCTTATCCAAAGTTGGGCTGGGAGGGTAACAGCTTTAGAAAGGAGCCCCTTCCTTTTCCCTTGCAACCTTGGCTATCTCTGACTGGGTGATCCTGAGGCACTCCCAGGCCAGTGAGGATATATAATCTCTCCACCTGGACCTGGGTCTGCCCTGAGGTCTCCTCTCAGTTGGATGTGCCAGATGCCCAAACCACCTCAACTGGCTCCTTTCCACACAAAGGAGCAGAGCTCTACTCTGAGTCTCTCCTGGATGACTGCACTTCTTACCTTATCTCAAAGGAAGAATGAAGATTGACCAGTAGATGGGGAGCTTTGCCTTCTGTCTCAGCTCTCTTTTCATGACAACAGCCAGCTGGCTCGATTCTCTGTTCAAACTCACGCTCCACAGTTCCCTCACTCGTGGACAAGACCCACGAGATACTTCAGTTCCTTCACTTGGGATGAGGACACTGGACACCAGCCCAGTGACTGTTGTAGAGCTAAGGCTGAGGGTGTCAAAAGGGCCACATCATCAGCAAAAATCAAAGAACATCCTCTGCCTATTGACCTGCAACCCCTCCTCACCACGGCTATACCTCAAGATCCACCAATATTATGAACAGAATCAGAGGGAAGGCACAGCCATCACCCACTGGAAAGTAGTCTGACTTACTACTGAGTATTTGCGAACAGCTCTCGCTTTGGGCACATAGGGATCAGATGCCCCTCAAAAGTGACCCCATTACCCCATACTCCCGCAGCACCTCTCACAGAACATCTCTCAGAACACGGTCATATGCCTTCTCCAGATCCACACAGCACATGTGGATTTGGAGATTATATTTCCAGGCCCCCTCAAGGGTCCCTGTGAGAGTACAGAGCTGGTCCATTGTTCCACAACCAGGACGGAATATGCATTGTTGTTTTTCAATCTGGGGACACACTATTGGACAGACCCTCCCTTCCAGTACCTTAGAGTAGACTTTTCCTGGGAGGCTGAGTAGTGTGATGCTCCTGGAATTGGTACACACTTTCTGACCCCCTCTTCTTGAAGAGAGGTTACCACCACCCCAATCTGCCACTCCTTTGGAATTGTCCCTGACTTGAGAACTAAAGAGGCAGAAAATAAATATAAGGTATATAAAATAAGTTGGCTCATATTATTTGGATTTGCAAAAAAGATTAGTATAGGAAAATACTAGATAATAACAAAAGTAATTTTAAAGGAATGTGGGGTATATTAAACAGTATTATAATAAGTAAGCACAAACAAATACTATCCTGAGTACTTTATACAGCAGGAGTCCTGTCTCTTCATCCACAGCCACTAGCCACATGGTTCTGATTGTTTGGCGCAGGCCCCGGTCTCCAATTCCAAGGTCAATTAACAGTGTGGTGATAGATGCTGCCACAAATCCTCAGAACACAACTTCCACTGGGTGGAACTCAGTGTTCTAGCCATGCTGCTGAGCTTCCGCTGCCAGTTGAGTGTAGCGCAGGTGTTTTTGCTGATAGGCTTCATCCATGGAGTCCTCCAAGGGAACAGTGAGCTCAAAAATGAAGACTCTTTACAGGGAAGTAGACCAGAGCTCTATGTCAGGCCAACATCCCCAATGGTGAAAATGGTGAAATCTCAGAAAATTATTTATTGGATTCTGGAGATGACGCAGATGAGAGAAGGTGTGAGATAGATGGTAAATTTAGAAGGAAGCAGACTATCATCTGAGATTCTTTGTCCGATAAATTAAACTGTACAGTAAATATCTAATGTTAAATCTAAAAATTTAGAATAGTTTAGGGCAGCACAGCAACATAGGAGTAAGCACTTTTGCCTCACAGCAGGAAGGTCATGGGTTCGATTCCCAGGACTGGGGCCTTTCTGTGTGGAGTTTACATGTTCTCCCTATGCCTGCATGGGTTTCCTCCCACTGTCCAAGACATGTTTTTGTTAGTTGGTGACTCTAAATTGTCCGTAGGACTCAGTGTGAGTGTAAGTGAGTGTAGTTGTTTGTCTCTGTCTATATGTGTTGGCCTCGCGATAGACTTGGAGCTGTCTAGGGTGTATTCCGCCCTTGTCCAGTGTGAGCTGGGATAGGCTCTAGCATCCCATGTGACCCGAAACCCAGTTATTAGTGTTGCCATGGAATAATTGAAAATGTGCCAATGAACTCTAACAGGACATTGAAATTCTATTTCTAACGTGGCTATATAAAGCATTTCCTACTTCCCACAGGAGTTTTCCTCTTATCATCACTTTTGAATTCCCAATCACCAGCTCTTTCTTTCAACAGTTCATCAGTGAGTTTTATTAAAAAGTGAGGAGTAATGCCATAACTGCTCAAACCAGATCTAGCCACAGTAAACATTAATTTCAGGGAACCAATTTGAGAACACAAATCAGCTATAAATAGTATGCACTCAGATAACAATGGCAGCAGTGGCAGGTCAGCTGGCAGAGATTTAGGAACAGTGAAAAATGAGCAAATACAATGATATACGTACAGTGCCTAAATCCTGAGAGGAGGCAGAGAAGACTGTAAATAATGCATTCTAATAATATGGCCATGGTTATTTAGAAAACACAGTTATACCATCTTTTATTTTCCAGCTTCAAGCAAAGGTTATTTTCAATAAATCTCCACATGTAAGCTCCACAGGTTTGAACTCCTGCTTTGTCAGTCAATGAAATGAAAGAAGTTAACTGTTCCATAGTATGACGCAAACTACATTTGCAGCTGACCCCACATTAGGTTAATAGCAATTCATGCTTCCTTGGTAATGTTAGATAATTAGGTTACGTGGAGTTAATTCAGAGCTATGCAGCTAAAACATTCCTTTAATCACAGTTCATTAATAATGCACTGCAATAGTCAAACAGCCAACGGCTGGTTACTATGGACTGAGAATGAAGGTTCTTTTTTTACAGAGCAGTTATAGGCTGTTGCCTATACCAAGCACATAGATTACGCTGCTCAGACAATATGCCACCTGTTCCAGTGGTTTGTCATTCAGGTGCTGTTACACAATTGGAATAGTTCCTGTGGAAATTCTATCTCAGCCAAGCTATCTCGTAGAAAAATGGTTCGAACAGCTGTGAAGTCCTCTTCTTGCAGGGAAATCAGTTCGGCATGTTTGCAGTCTCTTATTTGATAGGAATATCAAATTTCTTATTATATCAGTCTTTGTGTCCTTGTTGGCCTGTATGCATTCCAGAGCAGCAATTTGCATCTGTTGCCTGATAATGCCGAGTGGAGGGTCAGAGAAGGGGTACCGCTCTGTGGGGTTAGGCAGGTTTATGCTGATTTATGGCATGGACTGCAATTTTTTTTTGATAAAGGTCCAGGATGGCACTTAGCAGAAATCTGGGAAATCTCTGTGGAGGCAACAGTCTCTATAAAGAGGAGATTGGAATCTACACGCCCTCCCTTTCCGGACCTCACAACAGTAAAGCTGTGTTAATATTACTATTATGTTGTCACCAGCCTTCCTCTCTAATAGCAGTTATCACATTTTCATGCATGTAGTAATCCTTTGATTGTGTTACACCTTATGATGACAATAATTTAATCAGGATGTTTACACTTCAGGCCGTTTCATGTTTTGTTAAATTATTGATTCAATATGATGACTTCCTTCACTGCAGCAACATCAATCATTTCCTTCTTGTGGAAAAATAAAGTCACACTGCTCAGTTCATGCATCATAAGTGGTAGAAGACGAAACAAACAGGAATAAAATACAAACCCAGATGTTGAGATTATCACAAGATATCCAACACAGCAAATCTAGAGCTGTCAACACAAAAAAAGTTTTCCTGCCAACTTATGAATTGCATTCTAGTAAATTCTAGTAAAGTTATTCCCCCATCAATCACTCTCTTTCATATGGAGCCCAAGACCTGACATGGGGGAAACGTGCGCACAAAATACTAATTTGTTCCCTTGAAAAACAAATTTGTTCACACGAAATAGTATAACATGCGCATGAAATACTAACTGTTAATTAATAATATTTATATAATTCCAGGACAGCTTGGTAAACAAATAGAGCGCACCTTCTCTATCAGTTAGAGAAGGAACATTGGAAGAGGCGCCACACAACCAGATGGACAGGGATAGTATGATTGAGTTTTATTTTAGGCTGGGTATGTGCTCGAAAGACATTCTGAAAAGCCTGGCATTGCAAGGATTCATTATGCAGGCATTTAAATTGACATTGAGAGCCAGGTCGCTAAGATATAGATAGATATCAAGTTGCATATAAAAGATCAAAGTAATTTTTCACAACCTGGAAACCAAAAAAATTTTTCTTATAAAGCCATAATAATTGAAGTACAAAGCATAAACCAGTCACTGAGTTAGTTACAGCTTACTTTACATTTTACTTGCTTGTTGGAAAAAGCTTCTGTTGTTCTTAAAATTTTGTCTGATGAGCTCATAAAATTAGCATAAAAGATATGACAGTAATAGAGTCACGCAAAATTGTTAGAAAGGCTCTTCATGGCACGTTATGTTTATTTCGTGGGAACAAATTTGTATTTTGAGGGAGCAAATTAGTGCTGTGCACACGTTATATCTTTTTTTCCCCCATGTCATGTCTCAGGCACTGCACTTTCATTATCTCAGTTGCACAAAAAAAAAGAAAGTGAGAGTACAAAGTAATCTTCTTCACACATCTGTTTTTAGTTTTTGGGGAGTACAATTGCAAACCTGGAACAAGCTGTCAAAACCATTTTGTCAGCATCATGTGGGGGGGGGGGGCAACTGGCTTGAGTATGGGGTGCTTGTGGGCGGTCTAAAGGGAAAGAGGCTTTGGTTTTAGCGGCTGTTTTCTGCTTGGTCCTAGTGCGTGACCCGTCTTCATTTAATATAGCTTACAGTAAAACTCCAGGGGACCAATACTGCCTTTTGAAAAAGTGCAGGGGACATGTCCCCTCCCACCCCAAATTACATTCCTGGCTTAAGGGTTAGCAGCTCCACGCTCATTAGACACTACCGAAATAATACACCTGCATTACCTACTGAGTCAGCAATGGTTAAAAAAAAAAAAAAAAAGACATATCTTCCTTGTATGTTAGTACATTTTTCCAATTCTTTGCTCAAAAACTGACACCAGTCCATTCTTGTCTTTCCTGGTTTTCTTTTATGTGAAAATTTTATTAGAATAGACAATTTTAGCAATGTTTATGTCTACTATTATTCATAGATTTAGAAAAGAGATTCTTGTAATCCTGGGATATTCATTCATCCATCCATCCATCTTCAACGGCTTATCTGTTTCCGGGTCGCGGGGGGGCTGGACGCAACCGGTCGAGGCAAATGGCCGTTCCCCCTGAGCCTGGTTCTGCTTGAGGTTTCTGCCTCTTAAAGGAAATTTTTCCTTGCCACTGTTGCCAAGTGCTTGCTCATCGGGTGATCTGTTGGGTCTCTTTAAATAATTTCATAAAGAGTTTGTTCTAGACCTGCTCCATATGTAAAGTGCCTTGATGTAACTTTGTTATGATTTGGCGCTAGACAAATAAATCTGATTTGATTTGAAATCTGTTTTGATTCTGGAGCCAATCCTAGCTCACACTGGGCGAGGGTGGGGTACACCTTTGACAGGTTCCCAGTCCAACGTACAGAGACAGACAAACAACCACTCACAATCACATTTATGGACAATTTAGTACCTGGAGGAAACCCGTGCAGACACAGTGAGAACATGCTAACTCCAAATGGCAAGGAACCGGAAATCCAATGTGCTACCTTCTTATTGTGGGGCGACAGCGCTAACCACTATGCTGCCGTTTTGCCCACCTAAGGATATATTACTTGCGATTCAATTAGCCACCATGGAGGGACTTGTTTAAACAGAATCTTGTGAAAATCATATGTAATATGTCATATAATAATGCTGCAGCATCTTTAGGTTGTACTGAAGTTCAGTGCATTAAGAGACGCAAAACAGAAGTCAATGGCAAAAAAAAAAATAATAATAAAAATTCAAGTGTTAAGTTGTTTAGCAGCTAAGATGAGCAGTTTTATAACCTCTCGTGACAATAAGTGTGCAACTATTTCAACTGCATGGATGGAAGTGTGAATATCCAGCAGTCAGAGGAGAAAAGAAGAATTACACAAGACTCCCATCTGACTGTGTTATTCACTGTGGGACTTTATGAAGTCAGCAGCAGAAATCATAATCTAATAAAAGATTAATTATACAATGGTATTAAGTTAGAGTGGAGGAGCAGAATGTTATATCAGTCATTAATTAAATTTGCAAGGGAAGTGATGATGCTTTACTCCCAGTTTATTCTCCTGCTTGATAGGAGTATAATTTGTCAATACCCAACAGCTGAAGTGTTGTCTCCCTCCCTCTTCCAGTTTGTTCCATTCAGAGACTATATCGACAGATCAGGCAACCAGGTCCTCAGCATGGCCCGGCTGGCTAAAGACGTCCTTGCCGAGATCCCTGATCAGCTGTTGTCTTTTATGAAGAGCAGAAGCATCGAACCACGACCGGCCATTTCCTCCTCACCGCTCCCGGGGCTGCACCGGCATATATGACTCTGACAGTGATATGGCCAGTCATATCTGACTCTTTCGCTCTCTCCCTTTCCCCCTTCTATTCCACTCCATGTAAGTGCGGTCTTACATACTCCACTCCTCTCTACTCTTAGAATTATTTGTAAGCGGCACAGAGGGATCAGGCCATAATTTGCCCTCTTCCTCTACTATCACCTATGAGCTAAACAGGCACGTCAAAGTGACAGACCAGACACTCATCCCTGACTCACCTGCTTTTGTTCTTCATTGTTTCCCCTCTAAATCACCCTATGCACCCTAAGCATCACTACCCATTTATCATTTGAAAGCCCATTGAAATAAGATGTTGATCATTCATCAATCTAATCTGAAGATAGATTAGATCACTCCAGTCGCATGTTCAGTGTTACAAGTCTCAGACACACATACACACACTCACACGCATGCACATCTGTCTGCTACCCAGCCTCTCTAAGCCCAGCATGGGTTGAAGCTGGGTGTGGATTCACCCCTGTTGTTCAAGAAATGCTAGGCTCTCTGCAGGGCCGGGGGGGAGGAAGCGGAGGTGGGAGGGAACAGGAGAGAGATGAAGGTGTAGGAGTGCGAAGGATGAAAAGGAAAGAAAAGAAATGTAAGACGACGCTGATGAGAGTGAGTGTGTGGAAAAAGCAACACAGAGATGTTTTCACCTCCTGCTGATGATTCTTTATGTGAATCTGACTGAAGAATAAATGCACATTCTCCAAGCAATATAACTGACTTTGAGTGTAATGTTTGCCCTATATTCCTCCCCCTGCCCCCACGCTCCACCCTGTCCCCTGCCAAGACTTGACATTTTATTGCCAGGCAGACTAACGCTGTGTATAAAGTGGGCAAAGTCTGCCACCTAGTGTTCGTGCTTTGTAGAGCTGTTTATTATGCATGACTGCTGTACATTTCCTCTATCACACAGTGCCGATGCATGAACCTGATGCAGCTGACCTAAGTATGGTAAAACAGCCCAGTGAGCCCAACAGCGTCCTGACATTTCAAAAAACAACCACGTTGGTGTTGAGGAACCATCTATGTTATTATGACATGAATTTTGTTTCTATCATTGTGATGGTGGTGGCTTAGAGGGCTGTTTAATGTGATGTTTAAGTATATTCATACTTTCATTCAAGTATATTTAATGAAAGAAACAGTTCAATTAGTTTCATTATTTAAGATTTTGCATGTGGGGCAACTCGATGTTACAGTTTTCAGGTTGGTGTTGTCATTGCTGATCTCAGTGTATTATGCATCTTTATTGTGTCACTGTACACTTTCATTTGTCGATTTCATAACCTGCATGTGCAGTGACTTGCAGAAAACCTGGTATTAAGCTATTAAGCTGAAGCTAGTGAATTTCCCTTATGAGACATGTATTTTAGATTTTTTTGCAATGACGTGGACTGTTCACATAGTCCAATAATCCAGACATATAAGGTCTCTGCCAGACATCTGCATATCAGTGCACCAGCCTGTTGTGTGGGGTTTTTGTACAAAAGCATTTTTGTCCTATGGCTTTATGAACATATATATACTCAACCAGTGTGTAAAACGTGACCATGGAAAAGGTTAGATTGTATAATGTTACAACACATGATGGAATATGTTTCCCCCACGTTTGATTCCAAGCTAGAAAAAAGCTTTTGAATTAGTATCTCTATTAATGAATCTATATTGTATGTTGACATTTTTTGAATGTCTAAATAAGAAGAATGTAGACCTTTGAACTAGAAACCCTTAATTGTTTTGACAATTATATTATTGTATTTTGATATTATGTTTGACTAAGTTTGTGTTTACTCATATCTCCTGAACTGCATTACAATACTACTAAAATTAAAGTGACCTACTCTCATCGTTGTTTGTGTCGCTTGTTCACAGAGAGGTGATTTAACGTTCAAGGCTATTAAAATATTCCAGCTGGTGAATCGCTCTCCAGCTAAAAACTGTCTCCCATCAACATCACCTATAACTGACTGAATCAGTGGACAAATTAAAGCACTCTAATACACAGAGCTATAGTGACATGTTTGCCTCATAACTACTTTACCCTCTATACCTTGTATCCATTTCCCCTGCGTGTTATTAAAAATTAAAAAATAAAAAAAAAAAATCCACAACATTATTCTGTTGAATTACAGATTAACTGTGTTCCAGTGCATTCTGAAGTGGTTGAAGTTAGTGCTTGCTACCATTTGTGGGCAAAAATAAGATGGACAGAAGATGGCGTGCACTTATATTATGCTTCTCTTAAGTCACCAGTGTCAAAACTACAAACATTTACTCAAACGTTCAGAAAGTGATGATTTTCAGTGCACACTACACTTTTCTTCATGCAGCAATGGGAACAGCCCCCTTTGGATTAAGGGACCAAGGGACTGTTTTAAACAGTCTAAGTATCAAGTCTGACACAGAACCCCTTCTCATTTTTCACGTGTACAGTCTAGCCTTAAGGTTTGGTGTTATCTAGAAGGCCACTTGTAAACAAAAAGATGTCTGAAGTTTCTTTTCTATACCGCTTAAATAAAATCGCTGTTGATAAGAACAGATAGGTGTTGATATTTGCTAAACTCTACAATAGGCCTACTGCATCTGCAGGGATATTTTGCCCCTTATCTTGGAATATCTCCCGGAGGTGGAGGAACTTTGTTGTAATATTCTCATATTCAGCTTTACATGTGACCAACAGCTTAATATGTTGGTATAATATTGTTTATTATGAAAGCAAAGAAGGTTTTTTTTTTAGTCTGCTCTGCATTTTTAGAGAAATACTGAACTAACAGACAACTGCAGAGGTATAATCTGTTTGAAACAGGACAAGGTCCTGAAGTTCAACACAGTTGAAGCTAAGCACTGACCTTTTTCACATCTGACAATTTGGCTCACCATGGCACAGGTGTATTTGATGAAGTTGCCGTGAGTGACTTCCACAGTGCCGCATGACGGCATAGTGGTTGAAGCTGTTGCCTCACCACAAGAAGATCACAGGTTCGGCTCCTGGCCTGGAACCCTTTCTTGCAGTGTTTAAATGTTCTCCCCATGCCTAGATGGGTTTAATCCCACCAGCTAAAGACATGCATGTCTACTGTAGGTTAATTGGCTACTTTAAATTGCACTCAGGTATGAATGTGAGTGTGAGTAGTTGTTCTTCTTTGTCTATATCTTTGTGCTGGCCCTGTGATGGACTGGCGACCTGTCCAGGATGTACCCTGCCCTTGTGCAATGTAAACTAGGATTGGCTCCAGTACTCACTGCAACCCCAGAAATGCATAAGAGGTGAATTAGTTAATGAATGAATACCTCCACACTCCTGGCATCACACATGCGGGTTCGCTGGTTTACATGGATCCTGTTAAATCCACTCAATCCTTTGACCATTCATCTTTGTCATCATCACTCAATCATCACTTGTTGATAATCTCAGTTTAATTGGCTTCAGAAAAGCAACTGCAGAAAATGAGAAACATCTTCTGAAGCAAACGATTATTGATTTAGATTGTATTTGCCCGCATTATCTGATTCCACATTGGAGGAAGGAAAATAAATGAAATATCTCAGATAGCATTTGCAACGAGTCAGTTTCTTCAGTGGAAACAGCTGCCAGTGGCTGTAGACAGTGCAATGAGAGAAAATTAAAAAAGTACAGTCACCAGCTATGAAACAAAAATAGGATTAACTGGACAGGTGGTAAATCTGTAGTACTTTTCACCTAGAGACACACCTTTTCACATAGGCATTTGATCTGTGCTAAATACAAATATACAGATTAGGGCAGCTTTAAAAAGTCAATTATATTCAAGTCAAAGGGCTTAACAGTATATACAGCATTACATCACTTTCTGCCTGGACCCTCGACATTTGAAATGAAAAAGAACATCAGGAGGAACAGCAGGGATCCCTCTTTTTGGATTGTGTGTACAGAATAAAGCCACAAAGCAGGTTTTATATTATCAAGACACAGCATGAAAACATAATAGACTGTAAACCAACAGAGAGCCAAATGACCTTCTCTGCGCCACAAAGACCTGGAAAGAGGACAAACAACACTGAGCAAAGAATCAATTCAACCAAAATACACATGTCAGACAGTCAGACGGTCTTCTGCACATTACTGTGACAGGGATGTAGCAATTACAAGATAATAGTGATAAAACATTGAAGGCTTAACAACGAATTTGACATTTCTGCAAGCATATTTTCAAACCACACTAAATTATATTGACTCTAAATGTAAAAAAAATGGCAGCCTGGAGGCCAGGAAAACATGGCTGATAATCAACCAGCTCTGTGAGGCAATTAGGCAACTGTGCTGCTTTGAACTTCATGCTTCTCCGTCATGGTAAAATGCTCACAATGACAATGCCAAATATATATATATTATAATTACCACTAAACACAAAGAGTGGAGATGAGGTAAAGGTCAGTTTTGCAAGTATACCTAACAAGTTAAAATGTTCATCTGTTGGCATGACAAAAAAATTTGAAAATCTGCAGAAGGATAAACAGACACAAGAAAAAGTTACTAAACAGAGGTGAGTGGCAATTCCCTGCACCGCTGGACCTACTGTGATTACACATAAACCTAAAGAGTGAGAAAAAGTCACTCTGTCTGGATGAAAACATGTTGCAAGAGAAGGTATTTGAAGGAAGCAAGAGTCAAGGGCAGACAAGAGGAATCAGAGAGGCTGATAACTGGTGAGAGCAGCTGAATGTGACGAACGGGTGTCTATCAAACCCTGACAGCCTTTCATGCAGCAAAGTTGATTTCATTTTTTAGTGGCCGGCGGCGGCTCTGGACAACAACAACAAGCTGATGTCATTACACCACACAATTTTTTTTCTCTCAATCGTTCAAAACAAATGTTTATGAGAATGTGAAAAAAAGAAGGAACAACATCTGTCAAAAATGTGTTTTTTCTTTCTTTTTCTTTTTTTAGGGCCTTAAACAAACCCTGTTTTGTGGAAATTTGGGTAATAGGTCAGCAAGGCTTACCTCAGGGAAAGTTTGGGCAAACATAAATGAAGCCTTCAAGATTGAAAAAGAGCAAGAATAAGGGGGCACTCTTTAAGTTTGCAGCTTTCTCCTTGAGGGCTACGAGAGCTGGATACATTACTGTTAGACTGTGTTTAAGAAAATTGCTTTAACTACTTGTATTGCACAAAGGTCACAGACGGTTTTTTGCAAATTGGTTTACCAATAACAACAACTTAGCCTTTCTGTTTTTCCACTTACCTCACCCCGAGCTGCTTCATAAGACACTCTTTTGCTTTTATTATTCTGTCACAGCTGAGAGCTGCTGCAGACAAAATTATAAACCAAAGAGAAATATGCCAGCACACTCACTTACAGTGTAAATCTATGTAACAGCTTCCCTGACGGGGCTGAGGACTTTCAGATATGAATTACAGTTATTCACCTGGATGACTTGACTGACACCACTCTGACATCTGTATTCTGAATATATATGTATTGCAAGGTTTATTTCATATCTTCATATGAACAATTCTTTCTCAATTTGGCTATTTACAAAGCTTAAAAAGTCTGCCAGATTCATCTGTTCACATTTCATCTGTTAAAAAGTGCAGTGTCTTTGCTGCATTTCCAGGAGTTGGTGGTAGTGATAAACACTCGTTAAAAAACCTCAGGTATTGATGAATTGACAAGACAAACATCCGCTCCATCTTCTGAGCAGTTCTTCTTCAGGCCAGACTGGCAGAGTGACATGATGGGCCAGGGCTAGCTGATTAGCAAGCTAATGTCAGTCAAGGAAGTGAATATATAGAAGAGATAACATCTATGTTGTTTTCCACTATTAGTGAGTCAATTAATGACATTAGAAATTGAGCTAACATTTCTTGGCTATATACGAAAATCTAAATTCACAAATAGCTCAGATAATCCACATAAAATCCAATAAAGCATTTTCAGAACCCTATGCAAAACTTCTACGGGATTGAAGACTGTTGTTCTAAGGTCTAATCAATTTTGATATTACATGTCACTTGTAGGATTTTTTCACATGGAACGTGTAGCTCCCATGTCCTTGCTGTCTTCATGCTAAGCTAAACTAAAAAGCTGCTAACTTTGGTGTGTTTATATAGTCAGTGTGCTCAGCATATAGGAAATACCCAAAAAGATGTGAATAAATTTTTTAACAGTGAAACGGGTTTGTGGTGTAACAGATTAAACTCCCACATGGATGACATTTAGGATTTGTCATTTTGGTCCTTTAAATCTACATTAATCCATGTAGATTGTCTCATTGTGAGGATGCTTTGGGCTCCAAAAGTGTTTGACCGTAAAAATCTTTCTCGTCCCCATCATTTCACTGTCACAGGAATATGTCAATAGGTGCAGAAATAATTTGCTGACATTAAATCAAGACCTGGCTTCTGGGGTGCATATACTGATGCAAACCATTTTTAGATCAGAACAGACAAAGGAGGAAGGCAATATTTAATATGTCTGCTTTGAAATTTGAATAAAGGCAAATCTTTGTTCTCTGTGTCTGTAAACAGTTTGGATTTGGACTCCATATCCAGGACTTGGAGGCATGATGAGACTCTGTGGAGCAATAGCCATGACAGCAGAGTGCCTAACACAGCAGTCTCTGTCGTGGAAAAAATACAGCAGTATCTGGGGAAAAAGAGTAGTGCTGGATTCATTTTTACATTTCAAAGCATAGAAGTAGTGGTAGCTGCTACCATCGGAGCAAAAAAACACAGTTACCATTAATGATAAATATATATACACACATATATAAATATATATATATATTTTTTTTTTTTTTTTTCTTTTTTTGTTCTTTCTTTTTTTCTTTCTCCCTGTATAGTCCCATTAGGACAAGGGATTGCTGGTGATAAAAATTATATGTTTGATATATGCCCCTTTTCTGATTCTTCAACTTCTTCTGCACAAGACTAAAAATGTTGTTAATTTAGCATTTTTATGATATTACAAAAATGCAACAGTCCTGCGAGTCTCTTTTAAGGCTGATTTTCTGAATTATTTTCTGAAATATTAACTGGACTGCTAATATATAAACACTGACATGCCTTTGACTGACAAAAGCTTGCCAAAGTACTTGCTTTGTATCTGTAGCACATCGCCTCTTTTCAAATACTCAACATTGGACTTGTGAAAAAAAAAAAACATTCAAATGTAAGGAAAACGGCCATTTTTATGCACCTGATGGTCTTGGCCTCCAGTCATTGCAAAGTATTAGCAGAGTCAACAAAACACGGACATTAATCTTACAGCAGGTATTATAAAGATTTTACCATCAGCGGTGTTTGGACAGATGAAGTGGTGTTGGACCATATTTGGAGGAAAGTTCCAGTAAAAATAGCAGTGGGATCTTAATGATGAAAAGATACCTGCAGAGCTACTCATCCTGCTCTGCAGGGGTCAGTATTCCTCTGTCTAGACCTGGACTCTGGGTCTTTAAAGTGAAGACAATGCTGAAGAGCTTTAAACCTGTATTTTTCAATGACCATCACAATCTGTCATCGGAAATTATAAAAAAAAATATTTATAAAATATATTTATCATTATTAATGTTTTTATTTTTTATCTACTACAAAAAAAAACAAACTCAGATTGTATTGAAGTCTATGGGAAAATGTCCCTCCTTTTCCCTTGATTTATTAGCTCAGTAAATGTTTTCCTAGTGAGTTTATTCTCAGTCTCTACTTTAAAGTATTTAGTACATAACGTACAATACATACATAACAACAGAAGCAACATAATGCTCATTTTTAAAATTAATGGTCCATTTAGAGGAAAATCAACCAGAAAGCAAGGAATGCATTGGGAGCTGGGCTACTGTCTGAGAGGCAACACACACACAATCTGTCTAACTGTCACGATGGAGTACAAAACAGATTAGATCAACCCCACAGCTCCACCTTGTCCTTCAAATATGGTTTCTTCAGGTTTCCAAAAAAAACCAAAAAATCGAGAAAACCTGAGGCTTCATCACAGCAGTTCACAAACCAATGGATAATGTCTCAGAGCGATGATACTTCTGGGTCTGTACTGACTACATGGCCATTCACTCACTGCAATAGTTGTATTAGGTGTTATGCGAGGTAGGTTGGTGATAGGTTAGTGTTAGGTGTTAGCTTTCACATAGAAATTAAAACAGTGTGGTACCTAAAATAGGGCTGTCAAACAACTTTCGATCTGATCAATCACAGGGGTGCTGTGGATTAATCACCATCCCAAATATGGCCAAAATATTAAAATTATTTTGGAACAGAAGGATAAATAACAGGAGGTAGATATATATGTTTAACATTTGTGTTTTGATTTTTTTTTATGAATGACAAAACCAAGCCTTTGCTCTTTTTAAAGTATAGTAAGTATAGTAAAGTAAGATAGAGGATGGATGGATTGTTGAAACTTCACAGCAGTTTTTTTTAAGCTCCTCTCACCAATGTTTTATTGTTGGGAATACAAGATAATTACATTTCCACAGAAATGTAATTGGCCAGAGGGAACATAATGTCAACCCCAGAAATTAATCTTGCCTTAAATATGAAATATTGAATAGCTTTAGACTGCTAGTTACTTGTTGATTGAGCCATTTTGGAGTTTTTCTTTTTTTTTTTTTTACACCAGATGTGACTCACTGTTCACTGCTATGACGTATGCAGAGCCAGGAAGCAGGAAGCTGTTGCTGTCTAGACAGCAAGTTCAGGGTGTGGTGAAGAAACAAAATAGTTGCACAAGATTAATGTGGTTTAAAAAAAATAATGCAATAACCACAATTAATCAAAAGGCCACAATTTTTTTATTTTATTTTTTGTTATTAACAACTACCAGGAGCTAATCTAAACATGCCAAGACAACTCACATGGAAAGGTTTGTGCTCTTCATCACCACTGTCTACACAACTTTGTTTCGTTGAAGGAGATATTTTTGTATGTTCTTCAATGACTGCATAGCCAGCATGGGCAACAGTTGTTTACTTACAAATGAAGTTGCACTGAACATTTTTCTATTTTCTATCTATTTACCATTTCTTCTACTGACAATAACATACCAAGCAGCTAAGCCTAACTCGTCTCATCAAAGCAACTTCATATTTCAACAGCTTTTAGTTAAAAATATTTATATTATAAAATTAGAAAAAGAATATAAAAAAAATAAAAATAAAAATAAACATCAAACTCATTTGGACCCCATTTTTACATTACAGGACCTGAAAATAAATGAAGTAACCTATTTACACAAGACAATGTAGAAATCATTTCTTCATACATAAACCATCATTGATCAAGGAGCATTTGGCTTTCAATGATGAACCCCTCTGTCCGTATGTTTGTGTTTGTATAGGTTAAACAAATGACAGGAGAAGAACAAACAAGCATAGGATATAGACTGTGAACAATTTAGGTCAGTTTTCTTGTTCTCTGTCTACCTTTGCTTCCGTTTCAAACATACATGAACATCTGTAACTAAAGCAAAAGTTAAAAACACAACACCGTCTTCTAAATAAATGTGATGTGGAAAAGTGAACTCTGTAGCGTTTCATCTGCGTCATTGTGTCTGAACTCACAGTTCATTAACCTGTCCAACTTTCCAACCTTGAAACATAACTGGATTGACTTCTGACCAAAGTGTCATAGGTTGCTTCATTCTGCATCTACTGCCATCTCACCCAAAGAGCCACAAAGCACTGTTACATAAGGAGGTTGCAGGTTCAGCTCCCACAGCTGGGGCCTTTCTGTGAGGAGTTGGCATGCTCCCCCATTGCTTGCAGAAGTTTCGGATGCTCTGGTTTCATCTCACCATCAAAAGACATGCATGTTTAGGTAGGTCTGCCTGAGACTGAGTGTGAGTCTTTGTCTGTCTCTGTATGTTGGCCCTGTGATGGACTGGCAACCTGTCCAGGATATAACCTGCCCTTACCCAGTGTGAGGTGGGATTGGCTCCAGCACCCAACACGACCTGGAAGCAGATAAGCAGTAGAAGATGAATGAATGAATAAATAAACATCTCAGCTGACACTGAGGCTAATCAGATTCAGATCATCTGACTGACTGGCAGAGGCTGAATGCCAGCTGATCATTACTCTGGGTTCTTTAGCTAATTGTATAATTTTAAAGGAGATTTTATTAGGACTCTCACCTAAAAAAGGCTAAAAAAGACTGCAGAATCTAAGAGTTTGGTCATGTAATGATTAAAGATGCTGATTAGATATAGATAAATCTGTTGGTGATGGCTGTCATTCTAGCAGCTGCAAGATCAATCGTTATTGTCTCTTCTGTCCACATCAAGTATCTATTGTTTCTAACGCTCTTTCAAGTGGGAAATGAGCCACTGTAATCATTTAAAATTCAATACATGTGAGAATGAAGAGCCTGACAGTGTCATCTTACGTGTTTTGGGGCGTAATTGTGATGCTGCCCAGATGCTTCCTTCTGCAGGTATTGGCACAGCTTCTTTGGTGCCACCAGAAATAGCTGGAGGATCACTGTTATCCCAGTGTCACAGAGAACACAGTTCCATATGTAGTTCAGTGCTGTGTTGTTCTGTGTGAATGGTTTCACACCTTTAATTCTGAGTCAGTATATGTACGCCAAAGGCAAATACACTTAATCCATTTAACAGGATGAGACCTGCCAGTGTAAGAAAAACCCAACTAAGCTTTCTAAGAAGTGCATTAGACACAGGAGGGTGTTTGTGTTGGTGGCAGTGGTAATGACTGTTTGGGGGTATGCGGGGGAGGTTAGCGTTCTTTATTAAAAACTCATTGCACAACTCTCAGAGGGAATCTTTGTTCACAACAACAAGCTGGGTTTCTACATTTCATGCTGGTACTGCAAATGTTTCAGGAGAGTGACTGAAAATAACTGTCTGTGTGTGACAGTTTGTTGTCCAGTTTCTTGGGAAATGTGATTTCAAACCAGTCACAACACTTAAAAAACACTTGTGTTTACTGTGTGTGTCTGTCAGTATAACAGGTGAGGGGAAATAGTCAGCTTTGACATGGAAGCTGGATGGATAAATTCAGCCCAGTGAACTGCTGCAGCTTCTTGCTTACACAGCAGCTTTTAAAGCTACAGGGGTCTGTGTTAGTTGGTGAGTTTAAAGCTTGTGAGGCTCGAACATTCTGTCTAAGACAGCCAACGCATCTTTGGTAAGCGATCTCCACAAAGACCCACCCTCTACTGTCAGTAAGATTGAAGGCATTCATGATTGTGTGCATGTGTATTTTTATTACTGTTTTTTTTACTTTCTGGTTCACAAAATGCAAAAGAAATGGCCGCAAAGTATTTGCTTACTCACTTGTGAGTGCTGAGGACAGCAGCTTTGTTAAGGGTATTGTGAGTGATCTCTGCAAACTTTAAAGATACACTCAACCAGCACATATTTTCCCTATTTCACTTTTGGCAAGTTGCAAGCATTGCCAAGGAAAATAAATCAATTTGATCCATTAAGTCCATCTGGGTCTTACATAATATGCATATGGCTAGGTGTTTGTTAGTTTGAATAGCACATCCGAAGTCAATTAGTTTGTGGGGCAGAGAAAAGAACCTCTGTTGACTTCACATGGTGAGTAATCACTATGAGCCCTGTGTTCACTCAAGTAAAACATCAAATTACATAATTAAAATATGTCTTCAGACCTACAAGAAATTGCAGAGGTAACTCTTGTAAGGCCTGGCCCAGTAAGATACAAGGACTTCCTAATATATTTAACAAGCCAACTATTGATACTAGCAAAGATTTTATCTTTGTGGGAAAGCAAAGAAGTGTTCACTGCACACAGTAAAGAGAAGCAGTTCTGCTTCTCTTTACTGGACCCCTGATTTCAGCTCAGTATCAACTGAGAGAGGCTGGGATTTGGTTAAATGAGATGTGGCCCATTACATTTGTGAGGAAAGCAACAACTATTCAAAAACAGCTTTATTGGTCATCTGACAAAATCAACTTGCACTTATTTATGGCCTGTAAGAGCAAAACAGGCAGGTTTTTCCCCCCCAAACTGGACATTTTGATTTATCATAGAAAGGCAAGCACGGGTGTTACAAAACAAAATGAACCAATGGCTTAATTTTTTAAGTGTCCCAGGAAGCAATGACAGCATAACAGTGAGCCAGATGATCCAGGTCCCTGAAACTGAACCAGCTCAGCAAAAGGCATTGTTCATGTTTTCATTTACACCTGAGCTTTTATTCCAATTACAAAGGTTGTTCACAGATAGTGACATTTACAATTGTAACTGGGTTGTTGAAATGTTAGCAATATTATTTGTTCTGTATAATGTATATTCAATGTATAATCAAAAAAATGCAGCAATAAAGGATTGCCAGGTCTCTCCAGGGGTTTCCCCTGCCACCAGACCCAACTCACCAGGTGGTGATTAGTTGGCAACTTTACCACTCTTTAGGGCTCAGTCTCTCTCATTGTCCCTTCTGCTTGCCTTCATTTTCATGGAGAAATGATCCCACTGAACGGCCGAAGGTGACATACATCAATACAACTACCTGATGGAGTACCCCGGTAAGATCATCATTTAACCTAGTAGAGATAAAAGGTTGGGCTACATCCACATTTCTACATCATTGGTCAGAGTCAGGATTTCACTTGTTCTTCAGTTTATTTAACCAATAAATATGGAAAGTGAAAAACCTTTAAGCACAAGAATAAAGCCAGTGTAAATAAAAATTCACCATTTTCCAACAACCAAGGTAAGTGCATTTAATCAGTTAAAAGTATATTTTAAATATACAACCATTTTGAACAGAAATACATACTTTTAGACAAATTAAATGTTTTACTTAGCATTTTAATAAAGCAAAATTCACTTCATTTTAATGACTACTATTTATGCTTCAATTTATTTTAACCAAGCTTTGAAGCAACCAAGTTGGGCCATTGCAAATAACAAATTAATTAATTAACAATTAATTAAACAAATTGTAACATACTTTACAGCTTAAATCTAAATAAACATTTTATGCAACTTCAATGACCACTGCTAACGTTAAACTGAACTTCATCCAAATAAACAATGTTACTCTACCATCAGCAATGAATAATACAATAAGCTTACCGGTAGCCCTTTTGGTCTTTTCCCGTGCATTTGATCATTTAAGTTTTTCTTCAGTAGTTGCTTCTGGTGTCCTCAGCTCAGTTACCCACAGCCAAACCACTGGTGCCTCTCTTATATTGTCCTCGTGCTGCTGATTAGTCCAATTGCAGGCAGTTCACCGCAACAATTATTTTAGAATAGCTTTTTATAACCTAAACATTTCAAATTGTGCCCACTCTACGGGGTTATGGGGTAAAAACTTGTTTTGCAACAGAAGCAGTGCTGCATCGTGTTTCTCATTCTCGCTGTTTCTTCAAAGGGTCAGGTTTTTTTTTTTTTTTTGGGTCAGCTCACTCTTCTTACCTTGGTGTAATGCAAATTAAGCTGTAAATAAAAATATATTGAGGCTTACAATACATATAGCAACTTCTGACCAACCCATATCAATTACAGGCTTAAAAATACACGCGGACTTCCAGTTTAAGCCCCACTCCTTACATACAGATAGTGGTGTACTCACTCATGCATACTCAGGGATGTAATTTGGGGGGGGGGGGGGCAATGTAAAACTGCGCAACTGCGCAACACTGGCTTGATGGCCAGTGTTTGTGGCAAAGTGACAACTTTGTATTTAAAAGCCTCTAGGCTGTTGTTTTATACATTTTTTGAACTCCATATTGCTTTGAGATGTAGAGTAGATATCAGGGCACTGTTCAGGCAGATGAAGTCCCCCCCCATCCTCAAGCCCCCACCTCTGAAATCAACATTTTGGCCCTGTCCCTTCTCTTTAGCCAAATGTCCAAAAATAGGTCAGATATGATTACAAAATTGTTAATTTACCTTCAGCCAATGGTGCTTTGGTGCCAAGTGCACTTATGAGCATCCTTGTGTTCAAACATGGTGTTCATTATTGACAAACTGCAGCTAGCACAGAAGTCTAACATTAGATCACCATTCGGGGACACTCAGATTGGGGAGGCCATTCCTCCCAATCATGCCCCTCCAGGTATCTCCTTCATTGCTGATGAGTACATTGAAGTCTCCTAGTAGTCCCCCAGCAAAACCCTATGCATGGCTCCCACCAAAGTCTCCAAGAAGGCCGAATACTCTGAACTGCTGTTCGGTGCATATGCACAGGAGATAGTAAGAACCACCCCTCTGGTCCACTGGGGTAAAATCCAACACAGTGGCACTAAGTTTGTGAGGAATAATGTCCAAGCCTTATCCAGGATTTTGGATCCAGAGCCTAAGCAATGCATGGCAGTGAGCTCCACCAGATCCATCCAGTAGCGTTCCACCTCACACACAAGCTCTGGCTCCATCCCCACCAGAGAGGTAACAATGCACATTCCCATAATCAGCCTCTATCAGCCAGGTCTGGATCGTGCCTCATTATCATTATTATTATTATGCCTAGAATCACTGGAGAGTATTGTACTACATCTATATTATATACTATGTTTTCTATAGGCCCTCACTTTACCTTTTTAATTTTTTGCTTTCTAAGGTTGCTCTAAGGTGCTCTTGTTGATATTTCTTTCTCTTGTCTTTATGTGCATATTTGTTGAGGTAATCCAAAAATAACAGAAAGTAATGAAATTAGATTACTTTAATATTGTGACACTTCGATTACTTTACTGATTACATTTTTCAACAAGTAATTAGTCATTGTATCAGAACGCAATTGGGAGTAACCCTCCCAACCCTGCAAATGCATGCTCTAATTTTTCTGCATCCCCTTGTGCAGTCTTAAAATTCTGTATACTCCCCTTGTCCTATGGGTCAAAAATGACCCGCCTTCACCTAAAATAAAGTAGCTTAATTGAATTTAAATCCAATATCTATTTTGTATGATGAAACATCCTGTTATTTATCAAATCAAGTGAATTTTATTCCATTTTATCACATATTTTTTTCTAACAGTGAAAACATGTTCACCATTGAATATGATCATTTTTTTCTTTCTTTTTTTTAATTTTACCACAATCAAACTGTCATAATAGTTTTCTTTTATACCGTAAATGTTTATTATTACTATTATATCAATGTGAAGAGATTACTATTGAATTAATTTTATTGAAAGGAAAAATAACAGTCAACAGTATGGAACTTTTCCAACAGTTTATTCTTTAATATTCTTTAGGAAGTGAATTATCAAATACATCTCTTCTCTCTTCTCTTCTCTTGTCTAATAACAAAACAGCAAAAGGTTGCTTAACATCGAACATCGTCGACCTGGAAATGGATAAGCAGTAGAAGATGAACGAATGAATGAATGAATGAATGAAAAATATGATGTAAATCCGCTTAGTTCCTTTGATCCCAATTTAATGTTTCAGTCTGTCATGTTTGTAGTAGAACACTGTATTATGATCAATGGTGTCAAAAGGAGCACTAAGATCTAATATGACAAGTATGAATACCAGTCTGTTGTCTGAAGCCATCCTACTGGCTTGTTGTTGGTAAATTTTAACAGTGTTAAAATTTTAAATGTTTCTGTGCTATGATGTACTCTAAAACCTGACTGAAACTCTTCAAAGAAGCCATTCCTATGCAGATTTTAAAATAAATTGTTTGCAACTGCCTTTTCAATAAATTTAGAGATAAAAGGGTGGTTAGATATGGATCTGTAATTAGCAAAAATATCTGGATCAAGATTAAGGTTTAATAACTTCAATCTGGAAAAGTTCTGGTACATAACCAAGCGATAAAGTCACATTGATCAGATCCAGGTGTTAATTCATTCTTTAAATAGTCTGGTAGGTACTGGGTCAAAAAGACAAGTTGATGAATCAGCTGAATACTGATGTTTATGCTCTTGTTGTTATTTGTCTCATGTTTTTTTCCTCAGATTGTCACAGTTTAACAACTTAAAAATCACGATAATTCTATATCTTAAGTAATAAAAAAAATACCTCTGGGAATATTTATCATGGAAACTTGACATTATTGACAAACTGCATGTCCTGTAAGCCCTCTGTAGTATAGGTGTGTGGTAGGTGGGTGAAATCTTATTCTCTGGTCTGAGTTATAATACAGACGCTAGCTCTCTCCTCACGCCAACACACACCTACACTCCCTCTTTCCATTGACTCTACCCCCTGTGACCGGCCCCCCACGCACAGAGCCAATAGCTGCGTACCGTGCAGGCGAGCCTTCATGAGCCGACCCACTCATTTCTCTGCTTTTAATATACATACACAACTTCGTTCATGTTACGTTAAAGCGAACAACCGGTCCTCAGGAGGGCGGGAGGGATAGTGTGTGTTTAGTGTGTGTGTGTGTGTGTGTGTGTGTGTGTGTGTGTGTGTGTGTGTGTGTGTGTGTGTGTGTCAAAGTGAGAGACACACAGGGAGAGAGAGAGAGTGGGGTTATACAGTTATGCAAAGACCGTGTCGTGGGGTTGTGTTGCCTTTACGCGCTGTTACGCACTGACAGCTACTTTCAGTAGAGGAACCTTCCAACGCACAGCAGCGGGATTTCGGATTCCTCACATTTATAGGTGAGTGTGTGAATGGTGTGGAGAGATTGAAGAGTGGAGTTAAACGCAGTGGAGAAAAATGGGACTTCTGGGGGTACAATCCTCAGCGTGTGCATTCCTCCGGTGTCATGACATGTCATGACTGCAGTAATATTACATTTCTGTATCACAAACAATTCTGGGACTTGTCTGCTTTTTGGCGTCTGCTTAGACTTTATGTGACAACTTTGAGTTTGGCCCACAAATCCAAACATTACTTCTGCGCAGCGGAGATGGGAGCGCATCACCGTTTTAGGGTTACTATCGGGCAGGTGACTCGGGTTTTAGGTCTTGGGCAGGCCGAGGTGGTCCCAAACTTTTTTTTCTCCCTACGAGGAAGCGCTGTCCACACATATATATATATATTCACTTACTATAAGCCCTCCACTGCAATTACATATATATATATATATATATATATATATATAAGTGGATTGATCGTTCCATGACTGCACTCAGACGTTTAACGAAGAGATTTTGAAGTATCTATAATGACAATATTATAATAATGCCCCAAAATAACGATCCAACTAAACAGTTTTTTTCCCTGAGAAAACATGGACAGCTGGATGTGTCCTGGAGTTCACTTCAATCTGTTTCTCTTCAGTTTTCCAGAAGAGGGCGCACAGTATTTTTATTTATTTATTTATTTTGTCATTTCTTAATGTGCTAATGCAATCCCCCTGTAACCTTTTATGGTTAATAATTTATTATGGTGTTTAATCACTATAAGCCCTCCGCTGTATTTATGGCCATTTGATAACATGGCGCATTTTAAATTACTGCAGTTGTGCTGTATTCTCTGTGGGCTGTTAGATTAATTAACATACGCACGACATCCTGCATTAATTATACGTCTACAAGTTATGGACCAATACAGTCATTTCGTCACTCGGAATAAGTAGATATAAAGGTGACAGAGCGTAAAAAGTAGACCCATGTGGCTCTAATGTTGGAACCTTTAACTCCACACGGTCAGCCTGAAAACTTAACTAGCAGCTGCAGAGTCTACACACACACACACACACACACACACACACACACACACACACACACACACACACGGTCGTTAAATTTCACTTCCTTCACATGTGGTTGACTTTCCTTTCAAAGAGTAATCAGGTGCAGAGACAGCAGGTAGTGAAAAGGGACCAAATGGTTAAAAAAAAAAAAGTCAGTGGTTCTAGTGGTTGTATATTATATATAAAAGGAGCTTGAGTGACTGTCTAGTAAAACATTAACCTCCCAGTTTAAGTCTGACAGTGTTACTGTGCTGTCATGCATCTTTGGAACTTAAGACTGTGGCATTCAGTAATAACACAACTGTACTCAAGTATGTTAACATTTTAATTCTCATTTTTATTCAGAATCAATTATTTCACTTTAAAATTAAAACCATTAATTTCCCTTCTCATAATTAATGATTAACTATTGCTTTTTGTTTTTGTTTTTTTGGCAGGGAAAAGACTGACATTTTCATTGACATTTAGCTTGAATTTAGGAGCAGACCAGAGTCAGCTGCTTTCATCCGCACAGGAATGGTGGATCACTTGCCGCTTGGTGAGGAGACCTTCCTGTATTATACCGGCTCCCCGGGGTCTGACTACAGCTGCTTTTGTCACCACGCCAATGCTGGCGTGTTGTCAGGCGTAATGGTAACGGATGCGTGCATCTACCACCACCACCAACCCTACCAAGGGGTGACGATCTCATCCTCGCCTGGCCTCTCTGAGGATGACCTCAGTGAGTCTTCCAGCCCTTGCTCCTCACTCTGCTCCAGCCCTGAGTCCTCATCCCCGACCTCCTGTCACACTTTTGGCTCCAGTTACGAACGTAGAAGCAATGGGAGCATTGGGAGCACTGGGAGCTGTAGCTCCTCATCAGGAGAGGGTCAGGACAGCCTGCTGGACCTCCTGCTCTCCCAGACCTCAATTAGCACTTCGTTAAGCTTGACCACCAGCAGCAGCAGCTCTTTCTCTTCCTCTCTATGCCTCTCCTCCCCACCCTTCTCTTCCTCCTCTCCTCTCACTGCCCCCCTTTTACCCATGGGGCTGGCCTGGGAGTCCAAGAGGGAGCAGCGGCTGAGTATTCTGCAGCAGCAGCAAGCCAAAGAGGACTGTCACGAGTTCCCTGTCTTCCTAGACGAGCTGCAGGATCCGGAGGCACTGCTATTTCAGCCCACTCTGGAGGAGATTGAGGAGTTCCTGGAGGAGAACATGGTGGTGGCAATGGAGAAGGACGAGGAGGGGAGTGATGAGGCGATGTCCCCAACATCAGAAGACAGTGAGGCGGAAAGTTTAAGGACATTAGAAGGAGAACTTGTGTCACAGAACTCAGATCAGACTGTTCCTGTTGCTCATTCTCCTCTCTCCACCTGCACCGAGACCAAACATTCGCCATGTGCATCTGACATGGACAGCTCACCATCAACACTGGATGCTAGTTGTATAAGTAGTTCTTGTTCTGCTAGCAGTCGAGTAGATGTGATTAAGCAGGAGGACTGTGGATCACCGCCTGCCTTGTCAGAAGGTACCGGCGTAACTTCCAGCGTGCCTGTCATCCTACAAATCCAGCCCATACAGATCAAACAAGAACCAAACCCCAGTGCCATCTCAGATGCTGTAACCCAGCAAACCCAAACCCAGAAAACCCCATCCCAGGCAACCCAGGCCCCTGATATCAAAATTGCCCAGCTTGTGGTCAACATCCAGGGGCAGACCTTTGCCTTGGTGCCTCAGCTGCTTTCCCCAGCAAACCTTTGTAGTGCAAGTAAAATGGGAAGCAATGCTTCATCCAAATTTGTCCGGATTGCGCCAGTGCCCATTGCCGCTAAACCCACTGGGCTCATGGAAGGTGGGTTGGGTGGTAGTTCAGCCACAGGGGTTCTCACTGGAGGTCAGAGGTACCAGAAGAATGCAGTAGCAGACCTGATTAAAATGCACAAGTGCTCCTTTCCCGGCTGTAATAAAATGTACACCAAGAGCAGCCACCTTAAAGCCCATCTGAGGAGACACACGGGAGAGAAGCCCTTTGCCTGCACATGGCCCGGCTGTGGATGGAGGTGAGCACAATCAAGTGTCTCTATATCAGGCCATTGAATTCAAATAAGTAATAATGAGTCAAATGATTGATCAGTCATTATCTGGAGAGATTAACATAGAATAGACCTGTATTTGACGATTGTCCCTCCAGACCTAAACATCAACAACACCGTACTTGAGTGCTAGGTTAGTGCAGTTACTTTATATTTATACACCTTCACTATGAACTGGTATCTATATTTATCTGCGTGAGAGAAGTTACAGAGTGCGATCTGGGTTATCAACTTCCACAACACAGAGATAGATTTTGGCACAAACATCTGTTTTTTTATTGTGGGTTAGTAAGGGGCTAAAAGACAGGGGACGTTTTCACCCTTTGTACAGAAACAGACAAATTGGTTCTGCATATTTCACTTCATTTACATAGTGTTTTTGATGGTTGTTTAAAAGCTGAGATACAGTTTTATAGGGGAAGAAATGCTTGTCAATTACACAGTAAGAACATCTCCTGTAGGAAGGTTTATTTGAATTGACTTCATGGATGCAAGCTATAGGCCTCAGTGTTTGTTGTGTTCAAGTCTATTCAAAATGGTTAGAGTTCATTCTCTCCTGCAGGTGGGCGTTGTGCCTCATTATCTGTGTGTTTTTGTACCATGGTGGAGTTCTAGATTAGATAGAGAGCCTTTTGAAGTTGCATTTAGACTTTGTCCCCTGTTAGTTATTCCACTTGTCTGCTCACTGTCTGAAACCACTACATACAAACATTCATGCAGCCAAAATACAGTTGATCAAAACTTGCACTATCCAGAGTTTTCTCTTCAGACGAGCTGTCACTGCACCCACACCTAAGATTTATTTTCATTCCATGATACGTTTTTAAAAACTCTTTGCTCACTAACTAATCACTAAGTAATGAAATCCTCACTAAACCTCTTCTTTCCAAAGTGCAAATGCCAACTTTTGACCTTTTGGTCACCGGATCCAACTTCTTGAAATACACACCCAAGAGCATGTATAAAGTCTTGAGTGTGTGTGTGTGGGGTTTTTTCACTTAGAGCGGCCATGTTAAGTTTGGGCACACACTGTGGTTAAGGTTTCATTGTACTCAGGACTTGAATGTAAAGGAGTAAATCTTGGTGGTGTTCAGTGATGTTAACACTCACCATTAGTTTGCCACACACCATCAGGACAACCCAAAGATTTTTAAATATTTTCTTTAATGTCAAGTTAGCCTGCAAAAAAAGGTTAAAAAAGTAAAAAAAAAAAAACGTAAAGAAAAGTGTTTTGACCGCACTCGTCTTCACTGTGAGTTTGTTTCCACCTGTTTGCAGTCTTTATGCTCACCTAAGCTAGCTGACTCTGTTATAACTTAACAGATGTGGGTGCCATCAATCCTCTTATCTGACTCACAGCAATAAGGATATAAGCAATAAGGCTGAGGGTTTTCCTTACTCAAAAACTCTGTCATGCCAAATAACAGAAAATTAGAAAAAGGTCTTTAAAAATAAATAAATAAATAAATAAGTAATCAATTATTTAACCACATAATAATAATAATAACATAATAACATAATCATCCTATCATGTGATGACGCAGAAAGTTGACGTGACATGAAGGTAAATAAGTCGCTTCTCAGATCAGGGAACATCAAAGACCAAATAAGACTAATCATCATTATCAGGGAACTGCAATGCGAAGCATCTACAGTATTCCAGTTTGTGAGGATTTAGCAGTGTTATTAATGCAGCACTATTCTGATAAACACATGCTAATTGTTCAACACAAGGAATGTCTCAGTCACAGGACATGTGTGATGGAAAGTGATGATTTATTGCTTCATCTACTGACTGTCTAATTCAGCTCTCATATATTCACCACATCTTTGTATGAGTCATCACACTGTGCTAAGTATTCCATAGATCACCTAAGAACTAGGAATGACCTCAATGTATTTTACTATATGTCTAATAATTTTTGGTAAATTTTAGACCTGTGGGTGTTCTTTCAGCGAATTAGTGTTTTCCTTTGAAGTCCAAAATAAGTATGGAACTTTTGTTTGATATTTGTGATGGTGAGGACCATGCAATGACCTTAAAACACTATAATCTCAGTTCTCAAAACTACTCTTCAATCTTTACATAACAGCAGCAATACTCTGTATATACAGTTGTCCTCCCCTCACTCTTGGCAATCAAGGTGATCTGGGGACTGGAATGTGAGGCTGGACTTTTTATAACTAAGTCAAAGTATGCTTCATCATTTACTAGAGTGGTTTTCTGTGAAACTTTCATTTGTTTGTCATTCTCTCTGCCTGTCATATATGATTGTGCATCCAGTTTTGTACATCTGATCTGATGACAAAGTCACATATAAGTACATGGCAACACATGCAGGCAGCATGCACACAAAAACACACGAATGTGCAATATTCTCAGCTCAGACCTGCATGGAGATATCCATTGAACAGTTAAGCATGCAGCCAAGCAGTTTACTGTAAAAAAACTGTCATTATGTGTTTACATGGCATCTCTCATCTGGGCTATGGCTCATTGTATTCGTCACCTCAAACGTTTATTGTATGTATGTTGTATGTTGTTCTAAAGTATGAATACAACGTGTGGGGTGGCAAAACTGCTGGAAGTTGTTATAGTTGTAGGTTTTGAAAATGTAAGATGAGGGAGAACTTAGCTGTCCAACAATAATGATGCGTTATTGATCCTTCTGCATTCCTATTTTCTGAGCTCTCTGTGGAGGAGTTGGAGTCTGCCTCTGTCTGCAGAGCTTGGGAGGATCTGGTGTAGTTAAAAAAAAAAAAAAAAAGTGGGGTGTCTGGTTTATGAAAGAACTAATCAAATGCATTTATATGGCTTGGAGTTTACAATGGCAGTGGCATGCTCCTGCCACTTGTTATTGCTGTCATGCATAGTTGTTATTTCTCTTTGAATGCACACAGCTGGGATTGAGCCATTTTTAACACAGAGATAGAAGACCCAAAGAGCTTGGACAGGAAAAACAAAAACAAACATCTTACTGTTAATTTTCAGATGTATCACCTTCCAGGCTGTTTCACTGTGCTCTGTTGGTTACAGAGCTAAATGGCGGGACAAACTTGAACCAAGTATAAGCCCTAAATGCATGTTCTGTTGAAAAATCCACCCTCACATAGAATGTTACAGTTGGGCCAAGTTTGAGTCAGAAGAATATCTGTACATTTACACATTACTATCGTGCCCAGCTTGAAACTGATACAATGCAACTTTAGGGTGTAATTACCTTAAGCAATACATAAACCGTCACATGAAGACATTGTTGAGGTTTCTAATTTTGATTATAATCAAGACAGGCCTCTCGATGACGTAGATGATAAAACCTGATAATCCTCTTAAGTAATGTAAAAAACAATAGAACAAACATGTCAATGATCTCAGGCTTTTTTCACCTTCAGTAGAGAGTATGTGTTGATCTTAAAGCTGCACCAAGTACGTCAAAGGTCTCATGATGTATAAAAAGAGATGCACATGTCCCGCTATAGGTCTGTTCTCTATATACATAAAATGACATGACCAAAGTCCACAGAGAATTCAGAAAGAGAGCCTTAAAACTCTCAAGTCCAGACCATCAGACCTGTTGCAGAATGATAAGAATCATGGGAACAGGAAGTGGTTTGCAGAAACACCTAGAGAAAGCACAAGGAGGAGAAAAAAGGACTGGAGATGTGGTCCATGATTGTGTACAGAGGAGAAGCTTGATGCATCATGGGAAAGCCCTCAGCAATCTCACTAAGGGTTAGGTCAGACAAGTCTGAGCTAGCCCCTTCCATAGGTTTAATGAAAAGGGCAAGCTTTTAGTCTCCTTGTAGACACGGAGAGGTTAATTTTTGTCTGTTCAGATTGTACATCGTTGTTTTTAGGCTCTGTGTTTCTCTGAACTGTAGCTGGGTCCTTCTTGTTTTTTTGTGATTTGCATCTCATATATTTAAGGCCTGCAGTCATCTGAATTTAGGTATTCCTGTTGTGTCAAATTGTTGTGCAGTTGTGAAGGGAGTTTTCTTCAGCATGCGAACGATTTTTTACTTATCTACAACACCTGGGGCCTTATTTATAAAACTGCGCATAGGATCGTTACTAAAAGTGTATGTACGCCCAAAAGCCATGGGTCAGGGTTTGCTTAGGGGTGCGCACATTCCCCCGTCAAGTCTGCTTTTTATAGATCACAACCTTTGCGTGGAAAGTGACGAACGCCAGTCTTGAGCCCCGTTTTGTGTGTACGCCGTGTTTATAAATGAGGCCCCTGAGGTCATTTGGCATTTTACAGTTTTCCTTTTGAGTAAGTACCCTACTGCTGGTGTTTTTTCTCATCAGAGTATTGAAAGAAATGTGAACCAAGGTAATGTTAGCATTGAATTCACAGCCAGTGGGGACAGTCTGACATGTTATATTTGTGCTCACTGTGGTACAAAGTGGCTCACATAGTAACAGCAACAAATCAGAAACCTAACCCAAAAAACAAAACAAAAAACAGGCCAAATTAGTCGTGTTAAAGTTCAATGAACAACTAAAGGAGTTGATTGAACACATGGAGTCAGATAAAGTTGAAATCCGAATGTAATGACGATCGGAATCAGAACAGGTCCACCTCTGATGAACTAACTAACTCACCACCTAACTAATATCTGAGTGAGCGTTCAGGGCGGAAATGCAGGTTAGACCTGGTGTAATCCATGTTTGGGATGGAAATGGTTTGACATAACCTGTGAGTGAAGTCTTTACATCTCTGTGAGTTATCACTGCAATGCCTTCAGCCTGCTGCTGCTGCTGCTGGAAACAAGTCTGTTTTATAGGTTAATCTGATTTCAACAGCTTAAATGCAACACAAAAGATTGATATACACATGCACTACATCCATAGACCAGGGCAGAGCAGGCCAGGAATAGACCGGCCTGGGATTTGCAGTGCTCATGTGTTGAACTAAATATGGAAGAGAAGACACAGAGCAAAACATGTTTAGTGTCACACCTCTCAGATTACTCTCATATAAAAATCCAGACTGTGATTTGTCTTATTAGGCATCTTGAAGCAGAAGTGCATTCTTTGTTTTTGTATAGGAGGCAAACAAATTAGAGCTGCAGTTTAGTTTACAGAGAGAAAGAAAACTGTTGAATTTGAAATTGTGAAATTTCATTGTTACACCTCAAATGGTTGATGAATGGCGTAATCACTGCTGATAAGAAAGCTAATTGCTCAAACTTTTCCAACAGGTTCTCGCGGTCCGACGAGCTGTCCCGCCACCGCCGCTCCCACTCAGGAGTGAAACCATATCAGTGCATCGTGTGCGAGAAGAAATTTGCCCGCAGTGATCACCTGTCGAAACACCTCAAAGTTCACCGCTTTCCACGAAGCAGCAGGACAGGACGCTCTGCAAACTGACCCCCCTGACCTAGTCTGACAAACTGACGCTAAGCAGGAGATGGGGCGGTGGGTGGGAAAGACAGAAAAAGAGGAAGATGATGGTGGAGGTTCAAACACCCTTTAAAGGTCTGTGCAGGACCCTTTATGCTCGTGTGTGTTTATGTTCAAATATGTACGCGTGACGTACATTCATACGTACTGTGATAATTTATTGGGTGGAGAGGAAAAGACTGTAAAAACTAAACTAAAACAGAAAACTGTTACTTGACCTAAACACCCTTACAGGTGGAATAAGCTTATTGTATATTACATCAGTTATTTGTCCCACTCAAATCTTTTAACTAATCTAATTTGAAGAAAGATTTTCTGTTCAGAGTATTTTTACACTCTGAGGTGCGTGTTAGTGCTAATGTTTGTGTCAAAAGCCTTATATCAATAGAGGCTGTAACTCTAGGGGGTGCGCTTCTATTTTAACCCCAACTTTCTTTTCCCTTCCTGGAATCAAAAGTTGTTTTTAAGTAATATATAAAAAAAAGAAACAAACAAACAAACTAAAAAACAAAAAAACAAATAAAAGAAAAAAAGATAAAAACATCCAGCCTGAATTTAATGGAGCTGACTTTAAATTTAATTAGGAAACATTGGTATTTCATTCTCTCTCAGCAGACGACAGAGTAAATGATGCATCAACATTCCTTCACCTTCTAATTGGTCCGTTTGTTGCCTCTGGGTCTCGCTTTAGGAGGGTTAGAGTCTGGTTTCTACCCAAAGTGAATATTTTGTGTCATTGATTCATCACTTGTGCCTTTTTGTCTCAAGACTTCATCAGATTTGTTATTTTTATGGCTTTTTTGAATCAATATCCGATGATTATGGGTAAAAGTTGAAAAGAAGTGTTTTCAAAATGAAGAGCAATCAAATGTTTGGTTTCTAGTTCTGTGCTGTTGTGATGCTGTATCATGTATTATGTTATGACACTTTATTTACTTCATGTCACTGCTCTCAAAACAACAATCATTGACTCAAAAGTCACCCAATTTCTTGCCTTTTATGTTTCTTTTTCTCCTTTTTTCTCTCATATAATAATTTCTATGCAAATTAATTTCAACATTTTGAATATGTTTAACTGGAATGGTTGATGAGACCTGAAAATTCCTCCCACACCAGGAAAGTAATAAGCTTAAGCTGGACTCAGTGATATTTCATGAACAGAAGTCACATGTCTCATTTTACAGGGTTATAGTGAATGAAACTATAGTGTTACACAAGTACAAGCAGAGAAGAGTGTGAGCAGATAAGCTCACTTGGTCGGACCAGACCAATGTAGGCTGCGACAGCAAAATACCCCAGTATGCTCAGCTCATTAAGGCTTTATTATTATTATTATTATTATTATTATTATTATTATTATTATTATTATTATTATTATTATTATTATTATTATTATTAATCATAATAATCATAATAATCATAATAGTCATAATAATACACGTTCCATTTGGCTTCAAAAGTTATATAGAATCACTTTACATATGGAATAGTTTGTATCTGTCTTAGAGTGGTCAAAGTTAGCTCCCACATAAACTACAACTCTGCATGATAATTTATCAAATGAGTAATCAAATAACATTATTTGCATACAAATTCTGTAGTAATGCATTAAAAATTCACTGTCATAAATTTTGTTTTTTATTTCTTTTAATTTCTTTAGTTTTGACTTCAGCTTATTAGGAAATTGAAAGAGTCCAGGAAACCTTTTGTTACCTTTGTCTCGTACTGTAAGGGAACAGTGACAGTTTTGCTTTTCGTTTTACATTTATATGAATACAGTAGATTAGTAGCTGAATTAAACCAAACAAGTGAAAGAGGCTGTTGAACAGAGTTTAGAGATGGATGTCCTATGACATATCTTTTGAACGTGTAGTATAAAGCAGCTGACGCTGTATGGAGGAAGCATATCAACTCTTTCAGGTATTCCTTCCATTATACCAGAAGAAACACTTTCCTGAATGGTCCTCCTTACCTGATCCCATGAATGTATGTAAATACTTTTATTGCATCTGAAAGGAAAACATATTCTTCTAGCGATTTGTGAGATTGTGAAAGTTTTTTTAAAAGAAAAATGTAAAGAAAATGTAAATACCATTATAATTCAAATATATAATGAAAAAATTAAAGCAGCTTTTCATTTGTCAGGCATTTACATGACACATTATTAGAAAGGGCTCATGAAATGTTTCATGGTACGTCAGTGAATTAGCCTGTCTGTGTGTATGTATCTGTGTGTGTGTATTCAAATGTGTTTCTCCATTTGCACACACAACAGGTAACCCATTTAGCAGCACAGCATGTTGTAATAAGAAACATGTGCCAAATCATTTTAAAATGTGCTCTGTAAATACACTGCTCAAAAAAAGCTACTAAATTGTTATATATTTTGCTCTTGTTCTACTACGTAAAACACATTTACAATAAAAATGATGAAACTATTTCAGTTTTGGTTTATTATTTATTATAACTATTACTATAAAAAGACCATCAAAAATTCTGATCTTTTATTACCCAAAGAGGAATTTGTACAAATCAAGTCAGATTCAAGATCAGTTTTAATGATTAATTTAGATTCAGTGTGTTATGTCAGGGTTTCAATTTTCTGTCTGGGATTGAGTTTCTATGTTGGCCACTTCCTGTTTTATTTTGATCGTTTTGTCTCCCTTGTACTGTCTCTATCCTTACTTCCTCCCTTTGTCCCTTTCCCCCTGTAGTGATTACTCAAATGTGTATCACCTGTTTCTTGTTGTCTCCCTGCCCTCATGTGTATTTAAGCTGTGCTTCCCTTTCCTCTGATGCCAGTTTGGCTTGTCTCTTGTGAGTAGTGTCCCAGCAATTTAGTCTCTAGTTTCCTGATGTACGACCTCCATTCTTAGTTTACCGGTTCCTGAGTATTGCCTGCTCATTTTGTACTTTGGCCTCAAGCTCTTGTTTACCGTGTAATGAAATTGGACTACATTAAAGACCCAGAGACTGCCCATCCCTATGAACTGCCTCTATATTGTTATTGTGTCCTGTCTGTGAGTCCTTGACATGTTAATCACAAATTCAGATACAAAAGTCATTGAATGGCCATTTATGCTACTTTTCCATTCAAAAGTAAACAACCACTAAAATTCATTTTTTAATGCATTGAACAGTATATAGCTACCTGAAGTGTCACAGGATTTAGACAGTTTAAGCTATTGCTCATTCAAGGCTGAAGCCTAATTCATCTTGATTTAACCTCCAGTTACCCCTCTTGACATTCAAGGAAAAAAATTTATTAATCAGGATGATTTCATCAGGCCTGGAGCACTCAAGACAAACATTAGTTTATCTAGCACATTTTTGTTGCCTTTATTTAAAATGATGTGATGGTGTGTTTCCCTTCACTCATGTTTTACTCGTGTTAATAAGCAGTCTTCTTTTTGTTTATATCTTACTTTACACACAAGACAAGACTATGTGATGTGGTGCATGTCTTTGCATCCTTGAGACGAGAGAGGAGGCATTCTGGAAAGTTCTCCTTCTGATGCAACCTCATTTCAAAATAAACCAGGCTTGCGAAACTGCTGTAGAGTGAGCCTGGCAGTGGAAAAGCCTGAACCAGACCAAAATGTAAATGTATTAATCTGAGCAAGGGAGTGTTTAGTTCAAACATTCAAAATGTGATATTAGCTTTGAAGTCTCTATTTCTTTCATGTACAACAGACGGCTTGCTGTTACAAATATAATGCCAAAACACCTTGGTACAGTCAGCATTTACATTCACTGTAGATTAACCATTGTAAATATAGTCCTATCAGAAATGCACTGGTTTAGGAGATTTATTTGTCAAAACAGCTATCAGGTAGTGGTTAGCGCTGTCGCCCCTCAATAAGAAGATCACAGCCTGGGGCTTTTCTGTGTGAAGTTTGCATCCCTGAGTTTCCTCCTGGTACTCCAGTTTCCGCCCACTGCCAAAAGACATGCATGTCTGGTTAACTGGTGACTCTAAATTGTCTGTAGGTCTCAATGAGACTGTCAGCGAGTGCCTGGTGGTTGGGCACGCCACAGAGCAAAAGCAACTTTGTACTTTCTTCACCCATTTCTTCACATGCGGGGATAACCGATGGGTCGGGTGTGCTGCCAGTTGGGTGGCAGTGAAGGCGGGCGGCTGGCTCTGGGGATATGGACTATCACCTTGCTGGGGGGGGGCAGAGCTTGTGCAGGAGGTGGAGCGCTACCAGTTGGATCTGGTGGGGCTTACTTCTACACACAGCCTGGGTTCTGGATCCCTACTCCTGGAGAGGGGTTGGACTCTGTTTTTCTCTGGAGTTGCTCATGGGGTGAGGCGCCGGGCGGGTGTGGGGATACTCACAAGCCCCTAGCTGCACACCATTACATTGGAGTTTTACCTGGTGGACGAAAGGGTCACCTCCCTACGCCTCAGGTTCGTGGGGGGGGGGGGGGGGGGGACTCTGACTGTTGTCTGTGTGTATGCACCAAACAGCAGTTCAGGGTATTTAGCCTTCTTAGAGACATTGAATCAGGTCCTGTATGGGGCTCCGGTAGGGGACTCCATTGTACTATTGGGGGACTTCAACGCGCATGTAGGCAATGATGCAGACACCTGGAGTCGACATGATTGGGAGGAACGGCTTTCCTGATCTGAACCCGAGCGGTGGTTTGTTGTTGGGCTTCTGTGCTAGCCATGGACTGTCCATAACAAACACCATGTTCAAGCATAAGGATGCTCGTAAATGTACTTGATACCCTAGGCCTAGCACCCTAGGCCAAAGGGCAATGATTGATTTTGTGATCGTGTCATCTGATCTGAGGCCCCATGTGTTGGACACTCGGGTGAAGAAAGGGGCAGAGCTGTCAACTGATCACCAACTGGTGATCAGGTGGCGGGGAAAGACTCAGGGCAGACCTGGCAAACCCAAAATTGTAGTGTGGATGAACTGGGAACATCTGGAGGAGGCCTCTGTCCAACAGACCTTCAACTCCCACCTCCGGCAGAGCTTTTCTAGCATCCCTGTGGAGATTGGGGACATTGAACCTGGATGGTCGATGTTCAAAACTTCTATTGCCGAAGCTGCCGTGGGGAGGTTTTAGGTCCCTCAAGGGGCGGTAACCCTCGGACAATGTGGTGGACACTGGTGGTCAGGGAAGCCGTCCGACTGAAGAAGGAGGCCTTCCACGATATGTTAGCCCAGGGGACTCCTGAGGTGGTTGCAAGGTACTGACAGGCCCGAAGGGCTGCAGCCTCAGCGGTAAGGGAGGCAAAGCAGCGGGTATGGGAGGAGTTTGTAGAACGTATGGTGAAGTACTTTTGGGAGGCACCAAGGTTTTTCTGAAAAACGGTTCGGCATCTCAGAAGGGGAAAGCGGGGGAACATCCAAGCCATCTATGGCAAGGATAGTTCACTGTTGAACTTCGACTGAGGAGGTAGTCGGAAGGTGGAAAGAGTGCTTTAAGGAACTCCTGAATCCAACTTGCACATCCTCTGGGGTGGAGGCAGAGCTGGAAGATGATGGAGGATCAGTGTCAATCTCCCGGGAGGAGGTCACTGATGGTAGTTGGTAGTTGGTAGTTGAACAACTCCACAGTGGCAAAGCCCTGGGGATTGATGTGATCCATCCGGAAATGTTGAAGGCTCTGGTTGTTGAGGGGCTGTTGTGGTTGACACACCTTTTCAATATTGCGTGGAAGTCTGGAACAGTACCAAAGGAGTTGGAGACCGGGGTGGTGGTTCCCTTGTTTTAAAAGGGGGACCAGAGGATGTGTGCCAATTACCGGGGCATGACATTACTCAGCCTCCCTGGGAAAGTCTACTCCAAGGTGCTGGAAAGGAGGGTCCGGCGATTGTCAAACCTCAGATTGATGAGGAGCAATGCGGATTCCGCCCTGGTCGTGGAACAATGGACCAGATCTTTACTCTTGCACGTATCCTGGAGGGGGCCTCGGAGTATGCCTATGCAGTCTACATGTGTTTTGTGGATTTGGAGAAGGTGTATGACCCAATTCCCCTGGATATGTTGTGGGAGGTGCTGCAGGAGTATGGGGTGAGGGGGTTTGGGGAAGGAAGTTTGGGGTCATCGGCTAGAGCTGCTACCTCCGTGACCCGGCCCCAGATCAGCGTATGAAGATGATGATGGTCTGAATGAGAGCATGAGTGGTTGTTTGTCTCTGTCTTTCTCTTTGTGTGTTGGACCTGTGATGGACTGGCGACAGGGCAGGGAACGTTAGCTGGGATTGGCTCCAACACCCCGCGAGCTGGAAACAGAAAAAAGATGGAAGAAAGAAGATGGATGGATGGATGGAAACAGCGATCAGTGTCCCTGCATGGTACCAAAGCACTCTGACTAGAGAAGGTAATAAAGGCTTTTTATGGTGGTGAACCAGCTGATGTGGTTGGATGCTTAGGCTTCACTGTGCAGAGTGATGCATGTGCAGAGTTTGTTGTCATATTAACCCAGTGAGTGTGAAAAGTTTCTCTGTGCTCAACTGAAGTTCCGTAAGGGGCTAAAACGTTGGCTTATGAAAGGGCAGCTGTTGTGGAAATGGGAAATGTTTTTAAGGTGATTTGATGAAACTTGTGGACATGATTTTATTTTATTTATTTATTTTTTTTTTTTGTGGGGAAGGCCAGAGACAATTTTCTCAAAAGAGAGAGTCCATTACCTGCTGGCATGAGCAACTAGCCAATCAGCAAACAAAGCAAATCCAAATAGTCGCATTTATAACTAGCTGCAAAGCTAAATGTTAATTTTTGTTTATGGATTAACATAAATAACATAAAATACAGTAACACTGCAACTTTTGAACCTCATCCAGCTTGCATGGAAGTAAGTAATTACATGATCACAAAATGAGCACCACAATGGTAACAGTGGTGTTGAATAGATATATATTATACATTATGGTTTATTCATCACATACACAGTACAACAGAGTTTCAAAACAGAACACTCACATATTCTGGCTTTTGTTTTCTTTTATTTTTAAATCAATATGACAACTTGAGTCGTGTTAAAATAGCATCAGATAGCTACAGCAGCAACTAATGCCAGCTACTTGATCAGCACAGGTGCTGGAAATGGATAGACGGATGGACAGAAACAAAGCATTGTAACACATGAAATGCATAACAACTTAAAATCAGAGCAAAGACATCATAAAGGAAACAGAGCAAACAGACAGTATGTGCCAAAAAGAGAGGCACATGCAGAAGAAAATTATGATAGCAAATGTCAAAACAACGGATAGAAAAATATTTGTCCTCCATCCCTTTGTATTCATTGTTGTAACAAATATGCTCCTGTTTAATTCGTGCTATTTCAAAATATGCATCTTAAATCAAACTAATGTATCCACCTGTCAGTGACACTAATGCAGTTTGCTCAAAGGCCCAAATATGAAAAAGATATAAAAAGATATAAAAATATAAAAACCTCACAGAGAACTCAGTTCTCCTCAAATCTGAGAACTATCACAACAAATAGTCCACGTCTGTAGCAGCAGTACAGGCACAGAGGATCTGTTGAGTTTTTGGAAAAGCCGAGGGGAGCATTTCAACAAGATGTAATAACATGTTTGGAAACATATAGCTTTCCGACTGAAAGCATCTTCCATGTGGCTGTATCCTCTCACTCTTGCACAGCAGCTATTTCAGCAAAAGCTTTGCAGACAAACAGAGAGTCCAATTCAGTGAATGTTGTTCTGTATTTTCCCACTTTGATATAACTTGGACAAAAAAAGTGGTGTCTCTAATCAACGTCGCACATCTTAAATGCAACCATAAAGTACATATATAACATGAAGGGAGTAGATGAAATGATTGTGTCCCTTGGGCCACTGAGCTGAGCCTGTTTGGACTGGATAATTTCTATTATCAATTGCAGGATCACCCATTCTTCATGGCTGGGGACGCTATCCTGTTTGTTGAGCCATTTGAGCTATGTTAGCAAATATCGCAACTATATGTGAATTTATTAATTAATTTCCTACCGCTCATCTAATTCTGGGTCACAGGGCCAGAGCCAATCCCATCCCACATTGGGCGAGGTTGCCAGCCCATCACAGGGCCAACACACAGTGACAGACAGAGATCAACAACCACCCACACTTATACATACAGGCAATTTAGAGTCACCAATCAACCTAAACATGTACATTTTTGGAATCCAGAGCACCAGAAGGGAAACCATGGAAGCCCTGGGAAAACATGCAAACTCCACACAGAAAAGCCCCAAACCCTGAAATCGAACCCGCAACGTTCTTGTTGGGAGGCAACAGTGCCAACCACTATGCAACCGTGCTGTTTATTGGGATTAAGTGAGTTAAAATTCTTTTGGCTTTCATTTTAACTGGGGGAAATATATATATGCCATCCTCAGGTTAGCCAGTTAGCCAGTTGGCAAGAAATGGCAAGAAATGCTAAATTAGATTTTAGATGCTGTATTAACATTTTAACAGAACAAGCTAATTTTGTTTGAAAGAAAAAAAAGTGTTGCAAAGTTATATTTTAACAGGTGGAAATGCAAACTTATGTTGAAAGGTAAAGTTGGGTTCAAATTATTTTAATATTCAATGTCTTTGCAGCAGTCCTTTAAAATGAATCTATTCAAAGCTCACAGAGAAAGAGAAAGTAAAAAAAGGAAGAAATGTAGCATTTCCCTGGAGCTGCATAAGGAATATAAAGCTGGAAAACACTTGGTATGTCAATGTGAGATTGGTACCACCATGGCAATTTGTATGGAAATTATACCCCCGTTTTCTGCTCATCCTTGATCCAGACTCATTTTCTGCCCAGCACTTAGCTCCTCTGCCTCCTTCTCAACATGGGTAAAAATTGGCTCTGAATGTTTTCTGCCTTCAAGTGTGTTTGCTGAGTCACTGTGTTAAGCAGAGAAGTGGTGAGGAGGAGCTGTGTATTTCTACACAGTGTCTATTGTGGATATAGATCATGTATTTATGGGCCAGCGACAAGTCCTCAGAGGCCATTCTGGATGCAACTGGAGGACTTAATTCACACATCTGGACCTGAACTACAATCTATGAATGCTTGTTTCAGGTTCAGCATTGAGGCCTCTCTGTTCATAGGGGCTGGCTTTTCTAAAAGAGCAGGTTACTTATATTACTGTGAAAAAAATAACCAAGAACAAACTTCAACACTGGTTGTTGGAAACACTGTACTGAGTGTGTATAGAGATGCCCCCAGCAGAAGGGAGGAGTTAAAGAGTACTAAAATATTTTTACGCCGTACAATCAAGTTTATTTAATTTAACTCGGAAAGAGATGAAATTTTCACAGATATTACACATAGTTTGTTGGGGGGATTGACATTTATTGGCTGATTTAATTATTTAGAGCCAAACAGTTACAAAGGAGCAATGTTCAGACAGATAGATTATTACTCTGATGAACAGAGACCCAAAATAGATCTTTTCATTCTTTTGAATAAAATCCCTGTGTGTTTAAACTTTAAGGTTTGAACAATTATTTTACAAACCTATAAGGCAAAAGAACAAATAACAAAAACAAAAACAAAAACTAAACTAAACAAAACAAAGAGTAACAACCAAAATCTTTTAATAGCTAAAAGTGCAAAACAGCTGTGTCTTCATGTGTTCAGGGAAGCAGGAGAAACAGATACTGTACACAAATCTGAAGGTCAGACGCAAGTTACCTTGCAGCAAACTACAACAGCCCATGTGTTGATTTTATATGGGATCAGATGATAACTGTTATGTAACCACTCACAGCTCTCAGCCAAATGCAGTGTGTGTCTGTGAGTGTGCATGTGTTTCAGTGCATACTTGTGTATGTATGTGAAAGAGAGAGAGAAGTAAAGTAGAATGTTAATGAAAGCACAAAAAGAACACATGTAAAAAATATGTTGCAACATCAGTTCAAATCAAACTCTGTCAACAACATAGAGGCATCTATAGGAGGGGAGGGAACTTATTCAGTGAGCAAGCAGAGGGGCTGCCAAGGGGAAAAGGGGCCCCAAAGTCCCCCACATTGGCACATTTGGAAACAACATCTATAAACTCCCTTCAACCTCCCATAAAGACACTATAGAGTGCACTGCTGCGGCCCCAACCCCCACAGTGGACCCCTGATGACGTGTTCAATTGTTAGTGTCTATGGATTGTGTTCAAGGAACATATGTAAATTGCAGTGTCAACCGAGTTGAGGAGGATAGATGGGAGGTTGCACAATGGGTTCCTTTGCTTGTGGTCCCCCAGTGTATAGGACCACTCTCAGTACTGAGGACATTTAGGATGGTCTTCACAAATTTGAAGAGCTATTGACGGTTGAGATCTTATTTCAGGCCAAGTCATGATGACGGTTTAGGTCTGGATTTGGGATTCTGTTCATTTCGTGCATCATCAGCACTGTGATCAGCATGCAGGCAACATAACGGGTAAATTTCCAAAACCTGCCTTTAGTGTCAACTCATTTTATTTTCATTATTTTTTTAATCATGGTGAAGTACTCAGTTTGGGTTTGTGCTTTTTGATGATGTAGAACATGAAATCCACTGCAGCTGTTGAGTCTGGCATGGATTGTCTTGACACTTCATCTCAGTTTCTGTCAAGTTGTCTCATTATTTCTCCTCAGCCTCGTTCTCACCTCTTCGCAATATGCTTGAGTCCATATTTAAAGCCATGCACCTTTTAACATAATCAAAGAAAATTAATTTTTTATCTCCATCCATTGATTTAAATTCAAACAAACAGCAGCACACACCAACTCTACACTGATTTGCATACATTGTAATACGCCACTGAGCCCAGTGTGGAGCCCTGAATGTCAGGCACACAAAGAGGATGGGTAAGGGGACAGGGGCAGATAAAGTCTGCTGATGACAAAGTCAATGTGTTTGTGAAAGGGAGAGAGAGAGAATGTGTGCTGGTCAAAGTGATGGACCACCAAAAATGTATCAGTGTATGGGGCAGAATCATAGAAAAAAACAAAGAGCCAGTTATGTCTGTCCGGTCTCCATGTAGTCAAAATGTAACAAGCTCTCAAGTTTAAATAGCTGCTTTCCATAAGGAGAGGTTTTTCTCCCACCTTGTCTGTGATTTCTTATTTTACTCTGATATGGCCTAAAACAATAAAAGCATCAAGTCTATATTATATGCTTGGCCCCTTTTTAACCTGATTCATGACAAATTTAGAAAAAAAATATCAGAAAAAAGTATTTTAGATATAGTGGTGGATATCAGGTACACAGTGTTCTTTTCATTTGCTTGGCTTGGCAGTCCAATAATGGTCCGGAGGAAGGTGATACACACACACATACACACACACCGACCCAGTGCATTTTATTACTGCAACAGTAATAAAATGCAAAAGGCAAAACAAGATATTTTTTTCCACACACATGGGTGCAAGATGGAGAAGCCCTCACATAAAGTCACACAGACATGAAGAAAAAGATACACTTATCATCTTGCACACCTATACAAGGCATACATATGAACAGTAAGTGGTAAGTGTACACACATGTATACACACACTCAGATGGAGAAGTAAGGAATTCTCCCATATGGTAACAATGGGAATGTGACCAGGCTGGTGAGAGCCAAGCTCATGACAGCAGGAGGGGATGGTGTCTACTCCAGAAATCTGGCTGCTTGTGTGCTTCTGAGAGCATGTCTTACATAATTCCCACAGGACACTACGCAATGGGTGGACACAAAGAACCTTCCTGAGGATGGAACCGCTATAGCTGGCAGGGATCTCGCTTTCATGACTGACTTTGGTTCTCATGAGGAACAGCTTACATGTGTCCAGCATGTGTGTACTATTCATATTTACAAAGATCATTCTAACACGATGCTTAAAAATGTGAAGGGATGTGCATGAAACTGTCACTAAGACCTGGTACAACTGAGTGCCATGAATCATCATCTTTGGGTCCAGTAGAATTAGGGTCATATTAAGCTTGTCACGCCTTATCACAAATTATGTGCTTATTTATTTGTAAAATTAGTCTGGATCACACTGTGACACTTCATGCACTAAAGACACAGAGGCTGCCTGTGGGGAGAGTGTTGGAGAATTTCAGGAGCCACAGAACTGTTGGCTCTCAGCTCACTCGTTGAATTAAAAAAAAAAAAAATAAATAAGGTTTCCATTTAGATCAACTTCAATAAAAAGTAGCCTCCGGGGACTTCTACTGAAAGAAAAGTCTCCTGGTGTCGAGCCAGAGACTTTTCTTTCATTATGGAAACATAATGATTTGCTGTAGACCAGAGTTGAAAATAATTATCTGATCCGTTACCAAAACAAAAATGAAAATACCACAATGTAGTAAGTCCTCCATCCACAAGTACTGAATTACTGTCAGGGAATTGTTGTTAAAAAAACAATTCAATAGCAATTTTTGCTATTGATTCTCTGTTCTTTTAGTTTTAGCCTGCCTTTGCTGTTCAAGACAAAAGAGATGAACACAGTCAAGCATTATAGCCTAAATGCTATATAGATATATGATTGGTAACAATAACAAAAAATTGGAGATAATTATTGTCTGTAACTATATCAATTTATACAAATCAAATCAAATTTATTTGTTTAATACTTGAAAATGAGCAATACAATGTGCTTCCAAGGTTTGAGAAAGAAAGAGAGGAAAGAACACAAAGAAAAAAAACCCACGACATACGCAAGTACACACAACTGTGCTTGTAATGAAAAAAAAAGGCCTGTAATGAGTTTAATTAAGCAGTGGGATGGGATTTCTCTGCAGCCTGCAGCAAGGATATAATCAAAGCACTTTGAAAAATTCAACTGTGTGAAGTTCACAAAACACTACATGCTAAGCTTCCATGTTAACTTGTTCAGTGGGAGAGAAATTAAACAAATGAAGCCTGCAGTTCTAAGTAAGGTGTTTGTGCAAAAGGACTGAACTGTCAATTAAAGCATCCTGTCGACATGTCTCACACCTCCTCTGGCCTTTCCTTTTATTGTATTTATATCATTATATGGCGGGAGAGCATACGCTAAACGATAAACAAAGTTATTTCACTGCCTATTACATGATATCCAGTTACTGAAAGCAACAACATCTGTCACCACTATCTGTATTACTCTTTATATTTTCTTTCTGTTCTTCTTTCTGTGGACAATAACATGTGTTTTATATTTTAGGCACCAACCGGGGATAAAGGCAGAATGGAGAAGAGGAATCAATCATTTTTCTTCCTTCCTTCTTTTCTGATTTCTCTCCCTGTCTTTCTTTGCCAGTTTGTTCCACTCATTAAAATCACCTCTGGCTGTCAGGGAGTGGTTGGGCCGAAGGCCAGAGAGGCCGGGTGGGGTTAGGATTGGAGCGTGACCACCAGGCCCAGGCTGAAGCCCTTCAAAGCATTTCTTACTTGTGTTACCATACAGGAATCACTGGGGAGCATAAATGGCATAAACAGTGGATTTACTTTAAACTAGTGGAAGCTTCTGAAGGACTCTGGATTAGATATTTTATAGCCTCTCAGGTTTCTATCAATATCTTTTGGCCCTCATCCTTTAAAATGAAGACCCAGCAGATCTAGATTTCTTTGTTGTTGTATAAAGCCATAACATTTTCTGCCCAATCCCTTTTTGCTCATTGAAATCCTTCAGATAAAAACTCAGCAACTGTTGAGTGTCATGATCCAGCTCCAAAATGACAAGAAAATGTTGTTTTACTTTGTAATTATTTTTCTTATTTCCATTTATGTCCATCCCTTATGTATTAAAAATCAGCCTTACTCAGACTGACTCACATTCCTGCTTAACCATAGTTTCACATCCATGCTCACTATGCACTCTCCTGCTTCCTGTTTTGATTATATTGAAAGTAAAATGTTACCTTTCCTTTTGTTGGAACATTAGGAGGAAACAGTTCACAAGGACTGCATGAAGCAATCAAGAAGATGGGAATAAGGCCCAACTTCAAAAACCCACGAGATGTAGATGTATTTTGAAGTCTGTTTTGGTTTTTCATTTCCTTCTTTATTTTGAAGTCCTTCTCACACCCCTGTCTTTCTGTCAAGCTTACCACCAATGTGATCACTGTCCCTGCCCAAATGGACCTGTGTCTTGTTATTCTCTTACTCCTCCATGTATTTAGGCTGTGTTCCCCTTCACCTCTGTGCCTTCTTGTCCTTTGAGTCAGTGGTCTTTCCAATGTAGTCTAGTGTGTATTACTTATTTCCATCCTTTGTTTCTGCTGTTTGTCTCAAGTTTTTTTGGATCATGTTGCCTGGACTGACTACCTGGTTGAACCCTGATTTGATCTTTGGTTCAGCCATACACCTAAGTGATCTGCATCCTGTCCTCAGTGTTCTGGATTGTGTAATTTATCTTACAGTTAATGTGAAGGAGCTTAAAGAACTGTATGTCTTTCATGCATATAGGTTGGAGGTTTGGTTCCCAGCCTTGGATTGGTCCAAGTAGAATAACATGTACATAATAATGTGTAAGGAATATTCACTCTTAGTATGGACAATGTGAAATCTGTCTGATAAATATGATCCTGGAAACATACTGGTTAGTCCTGTTGCCTCACAACAAGAAGGTCGTGTGTCTGATTCCAGGGCCTTTCTCTGTATGTTCTCCCAAGGCCTGGGTGTGTTTCCTCCGAGTACTCCGGTTTTTGATTGGCTGCAGCACCCCGTGACCCGGAAGTGGATAAATTTTTTGAAGATGAATGAATGAATGAATAATACTTTCAATATGTTTTTCATGATTAGAGAAAACAACAAAGAACAACGACAACAAAGAAATGTGAAAAATATTTATTTGCAGTTTTTGAGCATGGAGGTTCAAGTTTCATTTTATTATCGTTTAGATAATAAAATAGAAATTACAGTTGATTTAAATTTTGTTTCTCACGCGTTTATTGTCTGTTTTGAGTTACAAGTGAAGGCTGTGCAGGTGAAGGGTCAGACCAACAGGGTGTACTCAGGAACAGGTTTTATTAAACGAGCTTGTTCTTCACTAAGTGTAAGTCATTCCTGGTAGATGCCATGGAGATTCTCATGAACCGTACTCAGAGTCTAAGACCTTGTTAGTGAATATGACATGTCAAAAATTATTAATAGCCTCTCTTATGATACAGATAATGATAATGTTAAAAACAGAAACTTAATTTTAACTCAGTTCAGAGTTCACACATTTGTTTGCATACATTAAACAGGCAGGTTTTGCTCAGTAAACTTATTTTATTGTGTGTGGAATAAGAACCAATTAGAGTGATAGATGCATCTTGTCATAGATGCAGGATGATGGTAGAAATGGAGGCAAAAATTAATGAGTTAGAATCACTGCTCCGCACTTTAACTAGCCCAACTTATGCTAGTGTAGCTAGCCCCCCCCCCCCCCCGTAGCTGGTGTGGGCCGACCTAGACGAGCTCATATGGCAGCCGAGATAGTTTCATCCCCCCCAGTGGCTCCCGAGCAGCCGGGATCTAGTCAGGGCAGCTGGGTAACTGTCCGAGACAAGAGGCATAGTCGTAGGCAGCAGCCCCTGATTCACCACCGACCAGTTCACGTTTCCAACAGGTTCTCCACTCTCAGCGACACACCTGCTGAAAAGCCGACTCTAGTGATTGGTGATTCTATTCTCAGGAACATGAAGTTAGCAACACCGGCGGCCATAGTGAAGTGTATCCCGGGGGCCAGAGCAGGCGACATCCAGTCTTATCTGAAACTGCTGGCTTGGGGTAAACAAAAATATGCTAATATTGTTATTCACGTTGGCAGTAACGACACCCGACTTCGCCAGTCGGAAGTCACGAAAATGTATGTGGAATCGGTGTGTACTTTTGCTTTTAATCTTGTTCTAACATATGGCATTGAAATTGACAAGCGAACAATTCTTCCCCAAAACTCTCTCCTGACTGACCATTACTTTACGACATTTGAGTTTACTTTAATGGGCTCCACAGCATTGAGGAATAAATTCAGCTATATAGAATGTGTTTCTGAAGCTGCTGTGGCTAAATTTAAAGAAAACATTCGGTCATCATTCCCAACAATGCCATATAAATTCAAATGAGGATTTCTCCCATACGCAGGTTGATGACCCTGTGACTAGCACTACGTCCACACTGTGTTCGAATCTCAAAAAGAAATTATTCAATCTGAGGAGGCTGGCTCCCTGATATAATTCCAAAATCCGTGCCTTAAAGCAGACATCAAAGAAAATTAGAAAAAAATTGGCGTTCCAGTAAGTCAGAAGAGTCTCACAGAGCCTGGAAAGATAGCCTAAAAACATATAAAAAAAAAAAAAAAAGCTCTCCGCAGTGCTAGAAGTTCATATTGCTCAGCACTCATAGAAGAAAACAAGAACAACCCCAGGTTTCTCTTCAGCACTGTAGCCAGGCTGACAGAGAGCCATAGCTCAGTTGAACCCCTTAGCTCTAAGCAGTGATGATTTGATTAACTTTTTTACAGATAAAATTCTCATGATCAGAGAAAGAATTTATCAGCTCTTGCCTACGTTAGATAAAAATCCCCTACTGAATACAGCAACTCCTGAATCAGCTGCAACGCCTCTTCTAAATCTGGAATCATTCTCACCTCTGAATCTCTCAGAGCTAGCTTCTATAGTTTCATCATCCAGACCGTCAACCTGTGCCAACTAGCCTCTTTGAAGAGATCTTTTATTAAATTAAAATTCATTCTAGATTTGATTAATCTGACTTTATTTCTGGGTTATGTACCTCAGGCACTTAAGACCACAGTCATCAAACCCCAGCTTAAAAAGCCTAATCTTGATCCAGATGTTTTGGAAAACTATAGACCCATATCGAACCTTCCATTTATTTCTAAAATCACTGAGAAAGCTGTAGCAAAACAACTACACGAGCATCTGGATGGGAACAGTTTGTTTGAAGAGTTTCAGTCAGGATTTAGAGCCCATCATAGCACAGAAACAGCGCTGGTTAAAGTCTCCAATGACATTCTAATGGCTTCAGACAATGGATCAGCCTCCATACTTCTTCTAGATCTCAGTACTGCATTTGACACCATAGATCATAATATTTTACTACAGAGACTGGAACATGAAATTGGAATTAAAGGAACTGCACTAAGGTGGTTCAAATCCTACTTATCAGATTGACATCAGTTTGTTCATTTTAACTACAGCTCCTCCTCATGTACTGTAGTCAGTCATGGAGTCCCGCAGGGTTCGGTACTTGGACCAATCCTCTTTACGCTTTATCTGCTTCCTCTAGGCAATATTATCAGGAAACACAGCATCAAATTTCACTGTTATGCGGACAACACTCAGCTGTATTTCTATATGAAGCCAAATTAAGTTACACAGATACAAAGACTGCAGACATGTCTTGAAGACATAAAGATCAGCATCAACTTCCACTGCAATGCAGACGACACTCAGCTGTACCTATCAATGAAGTCAAATGAAGTCACTCAGATAGTCAGACTGCATGCATGTCTTGAAGACATAAAACTCTGGATGACTGGAAATGTTTTATTTCTCAACTCTGACAAAACAGAAGTTATTGTACTCGGCCCTAGCACCTCAGAAAATACTATCTAATCATGTCATCAGTCTGGATGGCATCACTTTGACTTCCAGCTCTACTCTAAGAAACCTTGGAGTAATTTTTGACCAGGACATGTCCTTTTCCCTCACAAAAGTAATTAGTCGGGCAGCTTTCTTCCACCTGAGAAACATGAGGAAAGGCCGAAACATCCTTACTCAGGATGATGCAGAAAAACTAGTCCATGCACTTGTAACTTCTAGGCTGGACTACTCTAACTCATTACTATCTGGATGTCCAAACTAATCTCTAAAAAGCCTTCAGTTGATTCTGAACGCTGCTGCATGAATGTTAACAGGAACTAGGAAAAGAGATCATATCTCTCCTGTGTTAGCTGCTCTTCATTGGCTGCCAGTAAAATATAGAGTAGAATTCAAAATCCTTCTTTTAACATATAAAGCTCTTAATGGCCAAGCTCCATCATATCTCAGAGAGCTCTTAGTTCCTTACTGTCCTAGTAGGCCACTCCGCTCTCTAGATGGAGGTTCACTTGTGGTTCCTAGAGACAGATGTTCAGTTATCAGGCTGCTCTTCTATGGAACCAACTTCCAGTATCGATCCGGGGGGCGGACTCTTTAGTAATTTTCAAGACCAGGCTTAAAACTTTCCTGCATGACAGAGCTTATATCAGAGTCTATGCTGCTATAGGCCTCGGCTACTGGGGGAAGGACTGAGCTTCTCTCTCTCTCTCTCTCTCGCTCTCTCTCTCACTCTCTCTGTCTGTCTCTCCCTCTCACCCTCTCTCCCCCTCCCTCTTTCTCTGTCTCTCCCTCTCACTCACTCTCCCTTTTTCCCCCCTTGCATGCCCTGATAAGAACCATCCTTCTTAAAAAACACAGCTTCACCCAGTTCTAAGCAATTATACTGCATTTACTAACCATGTTCTGCCAAAATCTATGTCTCTCCCAGTTCCTCTCCTCTCTCTCCCTGTCCTCATCTTGCAGGTGGTTCCTGCAACACCTGCTGGTCCCATATTTCATGAATTCTGTACTACAGCTCAACTCCATGAACTTCATGCAGCAACATGTTCCTGCCTATACCCTCCCCCCAATGCCTATCTCACTCTCTCTCTCTTTCTCTCGCTCTCTCTCCTACTCTCAACCCAACCGGTCGAGGCAGATGGCCACCCCCCATGAGCCTGGTTCTGCTCGAGGTTTCTGCCTCTTAAAGGAAGTTTTTCCTTGTCACTGTCGCCGTCAACGGGATCTGTTGGGTCTCTAATTTTATAAAGAGTTTGGTCTAGACCTGCTCTATATGTATTGATGTAACTTTGTTATGATTTGGCGCTATACAAATAAATCTGATTTGATTTGATTTGATTTGATATGAAAGGCACTAGCTCATCCAAATTTCCAGGTAAGTATGACCACCATTTCTGACACTGAACATTAAAAAATATGTTGTTTGTGTGCTCAACTGAATGTCGAATCACCCTTCAGTCTGTGAGCTGCTGGTTTGAACACTCCAGTCAGTGATTTGTCTGTTGGCCATCTTGTTTTTGAAAACAGCAGTCCTATATTGGAAGGAAAAGATGGGTTGACCTGCTCTGTACTCTATCCTGATTGAGTGGTATAGTCATAGCTAATAAATCAAGTGACATGGAGGGACATTTTCCCATAGATTGCAATCCAATCTGACTTCTCTTTCCAATTGGCCTGTTGCTACAGATCCAGATTCCTGGGGTCTGTATCACAAAGTCTGATTAACATGCCAAGATTCTCTTTTTCATTATCTGGTTTCACTTACCCAGACCACCACAATCCTGAAAAGTGGGTTCATGAAGTTATGAACTGTTATGAACTCATTAATTGAATCCAGGTTTTGCCCATCTATATCAATGTGCGTTCAGACTGAAGGGGCAGGGCATGGTGTGTATGACCAATTGGAGAACCTTGGAGAGGAAATAAAACTGCATATTTCAATATAGAGGCAAAATCAAAAAAAAATATTTGGACAAAATAATAATACGATGAATCAATAGTTTCAACAAAGACTAACAGTTTAAGCTGCCAGAAGCCACAAAGAATAAAAATCAACGACTTTGTCATTTTCACCACATCAGCAAGATTTATTGTTTGTATGTCCTACAAATTTATGTTTCTGATTTATTTTTTATTGCTTGTTTTCGAGTTTGATCCTCATTTTAGTTCCAACCCCAGTGGAGCACAGCAGATTTGTGACAAAGTCTGGTTACCTTGTCCGGAAAATCAAATGGGTTGATTCAGTCACCTGAATCACCATGAAAAACTTTTCTCACTCCTTCCTCAGAGCTCCTCTCACAGTTCTAACACCAACATCGATGGGCTGGTCTGTGAATGCAGGGGCCATTTTCAAAGATAACTGATTGGTCAGTAGGTGGTCTTACATATCTGCTGCACTCCTATTCTGAACTTAACCTACTCCAGGGCAGGTTAGGCATTCCGCTGAAAAATTACCATGGCAGCGTATCCCAGTTGAAATGAACCCATGTTCTTCAGACTAAAAACTCAGGTTTAACCCTTAAGTTACCTTACTAAACTGAAATCCACCTTTGTGATACGGGCCTCAGGTCCATGTCAATGTGAGGACAATACATCTGATTTTGAATGGATACAGATCTTTGGCTTTATAACTGAAAACTTTGAGTTGTATATCACCATTTTTAACTTTTGATCACCTCTGACTAGTTCGTCTCAATTGTGGTTTGAATTAGCAATTGAGTGTTCATAATGTAGCCAAGTTCTACAAACACCAGCAAAACACCCAGCACACTTTTGTCTTACGAGTTTTATTTGACTTTGAACATGTTGCATCTTATCAGTTTGCCTCTTCTCTGTCTAATTTTCCTCTTTTTACGGGAGCTGTGTGCACACAAAGGCCAGCTCTTGAAATGCATATCTCTTCTTCCTCTGGGGGTCAAATCTGCCTGTTTTCTACATTTGAAGGAGAGACAAAGTAAGAGAGAAAGTAATTATGAAAGTTGAAATTGTGACACACCTAAGCGTCATATGTGAGTCATGCATACAAGACAAGACTGACTTAACTTGTCTATGGGGGGAGAGGAAGAGACAGAAGAAGTTGTGTTTAGGAAAAGGTGGCAGTGCTAGGGAGTTGTGAGAGTTCATTTTGTCAGCATGTACTTACTGCATGTCAAGTAGCTAAAAGTCACAGTGAGAATGAAGACCTCTCACCTCAACACACATTTTATCTGTCACACACTCAAACAAACTCTTATGTAATGATGTGTATGTGCACAGAGTGTTTGCCTGTGTGTGTGTTGCTAGGATTACACATACATGTGCATATATTCAGCCATATGCAAACATATAAATACATTGAATGCCCTCCCACCCTCGCCACTTTTTATTTACAGCTGCATAGCTGCTGCATTATACACATTTACACTCACTCTGACAACACTTTAAGAATAGAAGGCATGAATTGGACGTACACACACACACACACACACTTCTGAGAGTCACAAAAGACAGCTGTAAAAAAGGGGACCAGGAGAAACATAACACACTTGTGCAAAGCGCTCTGGTTACAGGAGAAAAGCGCTCTGGCTCGTAGTTGCCCTCAGGTCCTGTGAATGTAAAGAATTCACAGCAAGGGGTGGAGGGGGAAACTCTTTGCCAGTGCTGCATGTACTTTTGTGCAGATGGTGATATGTGTGACCCACATTCAATCACTCATAAATGTGTGCACCTTAGAGGAAGCTTTAAACCTAATTGACACACACAGATCAACACACAGTTTGATTTCTGATCATTTCTGTAAGCTCACATAAACAGACAAAACTGCATGATTTGACACACATAGAAAGAAGCACAGACACACACACACACACAGACACACACATAGCAGATAAAGTGTCAATCATCCTGTTTCTTCTGTTCTAACAAACTAATATCAGTCATGTATCACAGCTTTTCTAGTCACAAAAAAAGGTCTCAAGCAAGATAAAGAAAAAAAATATGAAATTGATCACCCCCATGGACACATGTTGTGCTTTTTAAAACCTGTTTGTGAGTTGTATGTACATTATGGTTGTAACTATATAGAAACCTCCTTGGGGAAATGAAATAAAGTTCTCACATAGTTACATTTTATGGATTACTAGCCGTTTGCTTTGTGAGGCTCTGTAGCTAGAAATGATCGACCGTTAATTTTGAATCAGTTTTTAATCCATGTGTTTACTTTGCGGTTACTGGATCTTGGTAAATTCCAAGTATATATTTAAAGTGAAAGCTCGATTTACTTGATGTGGGGCTTCTCTAAGGTATTTATCTATGTTCAACTATATATTGCAGTTAAGCAATAGCTCTTTCCTTTAGAGTCACATTTTCCAAGCTGTCGAACCACCGCATTCCTATGAACAAGTTCATCTCCACACTTGTTTCAAACTATGTAAAAAGTACTCTGTTGTTATACATGTTTTGTTTAGCAAAATTTTTGTATACTATCCACCCATTCTTACTTTCTGAGTGAAAAACTATGATCAGGCCTTTGGCCTATCCTCCAGCACTGGACAGTGAAACATTAAAGACCCACAGTTTTTGGGGGTTAACATAAATGTTCTTCACTAGTTGTGCTGTTTGTCCAGGTGCAGCTGGAGGGATTGGCTGTGGTTGTGCTAATGCTAACACTATTGTGTTTATATGTCTTGAAATATATTTATATTTTCTCTGTATATATACATATATTGTTTAGAAGGACAAATGATCCTTGCTATGCCTGATGTTTGTTAATGCAGTTATTGGAGTTTATTAATGGAGTATTAGCAGTTCCATTTTAACACTAGAAAACCGAAGGTTTTCTTACTCCTGCCACAATACCCCGAGGACAGCCAACAGGCTGCTGGCTTAAAGATCATAATTCAGACCAAAAATAAATTATTGTTTCAATTTCAAAATGTCACTGATCATTTTTGCTTACCTTGGTAATGAAATTATGTATACCACAACCACATTAAAAAACAACCATGGTTGGAGTTTGAATTTCATGCATGTGTAAACACATTTACAGCCAATTCAAGATGTTGGAGCACACGGGTCCATTAGCCTACTCGCTGTGGACACCTGCCAGTTGAGGTGCACACTACTCTTCATTCCTACTTTGGGCAAGTGTTTTAACATTCATCAATGTGTCTTATTTTTACTTTAAATACGGTGTTTTTATTTATTTTTTTTATGTTTTGCTCGAAACTCTAGTTGATGCGGCTATGAGCCCATTCAATGGTGCAACTAGCCATATGTCTGTGTTTTACCTAGCTATGTTAACATGCTAATACTATCCAGTGTCGGTGGGTTTGACTCGAATCAACTAATTGTAATTCGTTTTGAAGCCTGGTTCTAGAGGGCTATCAGAAATGGTGAGGTGAGTGACTCGGTGACTCAGTCAGACTTTTTCAGACAACTTCACTCCTGCTCCAGCAAATCGTTGATCTTTTTTTATACATGTCAGGCGCATTAATTGCCTGGCTTGCTGAAATCAAAGGGCATTTGCTTATCCGGCTGAGGCAGCACGTGTGTGCGATCGTTATCACCTTCATTTCGGTCTTCTCAGCGAAGTAGCTACTACTTCCGGTTCAGTTCAGCGGCTCACTTTTTTAACGGTTTAACACATGACCGATGTATAGTTTTTTAGAGGATTAGTGTTGATGATGCAGTCAGTGAATGCTTTGGATGCTGTGAAAAGTCAGTCTTTCGCTATGAATAGGTTATTCTTAGTATGCACAGGTTTTACTGACTTGATATGGCGATACAGCCAGGAACATGGCATTTATTATAACCACAAAACAAACATTATGACTGGTGAGCATCTCTGTACATCCTAAGTATGTTCTGCAGGAAAGATGAAAGAACTGCAATTCAAACAAACTGTGCTATTGAACATGGGAATCATATCAAAATGTCTGTATTTATTATTAATGCATTTCTTCCAATTCATGATTGATATTGTTAATAGATAAGTTAAGAACATAAATTTATCATAAATGAATGCTGTAAAGTGAACTATAACCATTTAACAGTAGTGTAGCATAGAAACTAATCTACATTGATTATATCTAAAATAAGGCAAAAAAAACCCAAAAACATCTCTTTCCTTACTTAACTCAGCTGAGATGTACACTTGTTATTCATGATTTTGTGTATTTGTGTTCACTTGGCAGGTTTAATTCATCTTTCTTATCTTTCTTTAGGTCTCTCTGTGGTCATCAGAAAAAGATGGGACAAGCTAAGAATGTTGTGAATTTAAAAGTGGTGATTAGATCAGTGGTCCCCAACTTTTTTGTGCCATGGACCAGTTTAATGTCAAACAATAATATCATAATAAACCTGAATCCACTGTGCAGTCCTCGTAACATCGCACCAACAACATAACATAGGTAACATCCTCTCTGCCCTCTAACCCCGAAAATAAATGCAGCTTTCTTTTTCATGGAAGTCCTCACTGGGCCTTTTCCCCTTCACAAAGAAACTGTCCTTTCATTTCGCTAGCTTGCGGGCCCGGTTCAAAAGACCCACGGACCCGTATCGGTCCGGGCCCGGGGGTTGGGGGCCGCTGGATTAGATCATCAGGTTGCCACAAAGTGTAGTCAATTCTGACTGTCTGTAATCACAGTTGGTTTCCCTGAGGTGAAGATATGTGTGATTTTTGTCTTCTTTTCTTGTCTCTTTTTTTTTACTTTTGTTTGTCTAGCTTATGTGGCAGTGTAAACGCTGTGGTGCTGAAGTGTCTAGACGCTCAGAACTTCTGAAACATTAAAGACAAAGACATAGTCATTTTGGCTGTGGCCATCATGATAAGTGCATACATCCTGATTGCCCATCCATCAAGACTTGGAATTCACTTTTAACAAACTTGCTCAGTATTAAATGTATTAAAAGTTGAACTACTTATAGGTAAAACATTTAATTAGAATCAACTGGTTTACATTTCAACAATTTAATTGGATTGAAAGAGCACAAAAAAGCTGAAAAAGCATACATAATTTATTTAAGTACATTCAAATGGGTTAGGGTTAAGTATAATTTATTTTAATTTACTTAAAAATTATTAGCTGAGTCAACATAAATACTATATCTAGCTTCAGAGAGGTTATTTTGCGCAAAAACTTGATGAAATAAAATGTTGAAATAAAATGTACATTTGTTCAACAATTGTTGTGAATTGTTCAGTGCACACTAGCTGGAGTCACAGTGTACCCCTCCCTTGCACACTGTGAGCTGGGATTGTCTCCAGCATCCCCCTACGACACAGATAAGCAGTAGAAGATGAATGAATGAATGAGGTAAGAAGTTTGTCTCAACTCATCCACATCATCACCAGTTCCTCACCTCTATTGTCCATCTACAGTGATTAATAAAGTGCTGCTAATGCATGTTCCCAGCATACAAGTTCCCATTACCAGTGGCTTCTGTTCAGCGTGTCGTGGAAAATAGAGTGAAAACACAAGCCTCTTTCATGGAACATATTGAGAAGTTTACTTTTCCTGTGTGTGCATGTGCAGACAAAGAGAGAGTGAGATGTGTCTTCATGCATGTGTGGCGTTGGGGAAAATCTCAGCAGGCATCATGCAGTAGATATTTATACACACTCACACTTGTGGGGGGTAAAAGGAACCATAGCTAATAAATCTCATCTGGACAACTTTTTATGCTACTCAAGTTACCCTCCACTTGACTTTAACCCATTTAGTTCAGGTTTCCAGAACCATTTGGTTATACAGGATTCCAGAAATATCAAGAATCACTATGACTTGCCCTACTCAAATCCATTCATGCCTCAGTTTACCACGCAGGCACCAGAGCAGCTAGTGTGTGCTACACATTCAAGAGCAAAATAATAATAATAATTAACTATTCTGGCCAATTTTACTGCAGATGCCTCCATTATTATACACACGGCGTCTTATCTTGAGCTGGTGCAAAAAGTGAGTCCTTGATGTGTGACAAATTCAGCAAAAGCACAGGAAGTTAAAAGAAATTGAAACTCAGCTAAATTGTTTCCTGCTATGTAATGTAATGTTCAGGCTCCTTATATCGCCTGTGGGCAACAACATGAGAAGGACTGAGCAGTTTAATGAGGACTGTCTTACATCACTAATGCATTCTCTTCCTCGTTCTCTGTGATTTTTATGTCTGAACTTAAACAGAGGGGATTACACCCTTATTTGTGGATAGAGATTTTTAACTTTTCCTGTTTTACTTGACATTTCAGATTTGTGCCAGAACAGCAATCCGTCACGGGAGATATGAAGTTTGCTGCCAATGTGTTCCAATTTAAATAGAAATAGAAGCATTCACAAATAACTGGGGATTATTTTAAAACAACAAAGTGCTAAACAACCCGGAGGAACAACAACAACAACAACAACATAGGATCAGGGAGTCATTGCAATGAGCAGTGACTAGCTGCCCCTGACCAGACACACAAAAATATCACCCTCATCAAACCAGATTCATACACATGGTTGGTTTAATCTTTGTCTGTCTTTGCTGGATCAGAAGACATCTTCCAGCTACAGAATCATCACTGCAATGTTCTGACACAGCACGTCCCTCAGAGCACATTGCCAGTTACAGCCAATAATTAAGTTCATCACCCCCTCAGAGAAAGGCCATAAGGGAGTCTATGACAAATCAAATCTCCTGTAGTTACTTTTAAATACAATTAACCAACCAGTACCAAAAGGAAACAAACTATATTGATGTATCTCTACATCATCTTTTCTCACGACTGAGCATCACTATATAAACAATTCCAACACTGGAAATGAAAGGGCACACTGTCGTGCAGTAAGTGAGTTGAACTCAAGGCTAATGAGCTGTAATTAGCATTTGTCACACCATGGTGAGGTTGTCTTGTCTGGGCTCACTGTCTCGTCATTTCCTGTTTTATTTTGAAATGCCTAACTCCTCTCGTTTCAGAACACTTGCCCTTCCTCATGTCTCCGTGTGTCCTTCTGATTACCGATTGTCTCCACCTGTTCCCCATTTTCCCCCACAGTTCAAATAGCCTGTCTTTCCCTTGTCTTGTGCCAGTGTGTCGTCATTTCATGTCTCACACCAGCGTACGTCCTAGCCACAGTCCTCGTCTCCTTGCGTATACCTTTGATCCTCTACGGAGTGAATTTTTGTTTTAAATTTCTATATCTGAGTTAGCTCATTTTCAACTATAGCTTTTGTGTTTTTCCTCCTCGAGAGTGATTTTGAGTTTTTATACATTTTTATAGAGTTACCTTGATCCTCCGCTTAATAGCGCGAGTGAGTTTTCTTTTGTTTATTCAGGTTTTCCTCCCTCCGGAGAGTTTTGTGTTGTTCCCCTTTTTCCCTCGTGACTCCCCGCTACAGTTAAGGTTTCATAGCCTGGTTTCCTTTATTCACTCGGTCCTGAGGTCATTGATACCAAGAATAAAGTCTGTGACTGACAAAACCTCTGCTCCTGAGTCCTGTGTGAGTCCCAGCCTGACAGCATTAATCCTTGATGAAAATTCAGTTGGAAGTTTATCTACTGCTCAATGTATAATAAAATCCTTAAGCCTGAACAATATCAGCATTAACCACAAAAAGTATGTGCATTGTCGAAATGTACAATTCAACCACCAATTTTTTTATACATATTTATTGGTAAATGGATTAATAAATTAGAAACGTGAAAAGGATATAAAAGAAATCATGAAAAAGTTCTTCAAAAGGAAATGAGCATCTCTTAATTTTACCAAAATTTTTGAGTTGGATAGGGTTAAGTAAAGTGACATTGGATGAAATCACATAACTATATAAATACAAATTAAATAGAAGGGAATATAGAGGAAAGACAATCTAAGGTGAGATTTTTCTTTTAATATATCATTTGGTACGCGATGAGTGATGTGATATTAAATGAAGATAAAATTCGATCAAGTGATATTAAATTGTTTAATAAAACAGAAAGCCAGAATTACATGGGCTGAAACAACGGGGGATTTTGTCTCAGAAATTATGACAGAACATGCACTCTCCTGTGACATGAAATTTCCTGGGCCGTATTTCCATGTGATTAAAATGCTCAGTGTGTTTATTTGCAGGCATTTCATGTGGAAATGTGAATGAGTTTTCTTTGTTTCATCAGTAAATGGCTCTAGCTTCCCTGGTTTGGCCTGAGTTCGGCCCTGTTCCTGGCTGGATGACAATGTCACTGACCTAGTAGAAACACTGCTTAACCTGCCAGTAAGAACAAACGTGCACAAATGCGTGCATGTGCATGCAGAGTACACATACTTGCAGACCAAGGACACAAATACTTGCACAATCCACATGCACACAGTCTTGTTTTCCCCCCTCTTGTTCTCTCTCTCTCTCACACAGTGATCATGTTTAATCAAATAACTACCTGTATCTTGGCCTGAATTCTGTAAGGTTATCATCACCTGGTTGACACGCGCACACACACACCACACATACACACCAACAACAGTGATCACTGCTCACCTGTGGGAATAAACCCTTCTGCACTCTGACGCAAACATGTAATTACATCAAATTTAAACACAGCTGTTGCTTTGGGTTTAAACTTTAGCCAAATATATTTGGAGATCATTTGAGTTAGTCTGCGGGTTTATAAGTGTTTTTTAAATGGATCATCATGTATTCTTCACTTTAAAATTTGTTGGAATGACAAACACTGGAATAAAATTGTATTATACTAGGTGGGTGAAAAAAAGCATTACTTTTTCAGGTGAGCTCAAGACAACAGAAATAATGCAGGGCAGAAGCCAATACATTCCAATAGTCAGATTCATAAAGGCAGTTTTAAATACCTTGTTGATGGTGACACATGGTGTCACAGAGTCAACAACAGCGAACAAGGTCACATCCACCATCACGGGGGGAAAAACATATGTTTTTCATAGGTTAAAAGTCACCAACTCTGAAATACATCATTGTCTGCCAGATCTATGACCACCCTTGACATGGTTTGATTTCACCGTCTTTGTTTTATAGCCACATCTACTTTCAGCCTACAATTAAGTGCACACCAGCTGCAAGATAAAGTATTGATGGAATCATTAAGAATGGCTCCATCAACAATAAATAAGGTCACGGCTTTGGTTCCTAGGCTTAGGGCCTTTCTTTACAGAGTTCTCCCCGTGCTTCAAGTCTAGAGGTGACAGAGACTTTGCGTTGGCTGCCCCTAGGCTCTGGAATAGTCTCCCCCTCCATAATAGATCCTGCCAGACTCTTAAGACCTTTCCTGATAAGTGGTGTTTCGTCCAGTCTGAGCACTGACTGTGGGGGCAGTGGGTTGGGACTTGGCTTGGGAACTGGAGGGTCACTGGTTAACATCCCTCACAGGATAACAAAATGTGAAGCGTGGATTGGTCGATGAAGAGGTGCCAGTCCACCTCTAGGGCACTGCCGAGGTGCCCTTGAGCAAGACACCATCCCCCGAAAAACAACTCTGCTGACCAATGACGGCGATTTTACTCTGGAACTTCTCCACGTTTGCATATTCATATAATATAGGGCCCCTGTGTGTGTGTGTGGTTGTTTGAGGGCCTGCATACATATATACTGTATGTGCTCTGTATGCATGTGTTCTACTTTTCTATCTTCTACTTATTTTGTTATTGACACCGGGTAGTTCGGACCCAAAAGCAGAACACAGGAGAGAGTAGACAGTCGGTTGTGGGGAAGAAAAGCAAGCAGGTACACCAGGGAGCAGACGTGGAGAGCAGATCGGCAACGGGCTCTGACAGGTAATCGCCGGAAACTCATGGCAAAGAACAATCTGGCACGGAGTGAGTGTGGAGCTGGTGAATATACCTGGGTTGATTGCGGGTGATGGGCTGCAGGTGTGGTGTGAATAGTGGAAAGGTACTCTGGTCCATGGTGAGAGACAGGAGCAGACTGTGACAATTATATTTTAACCTGTCTACAGCAGTTTGGTTGACTGCTGTCATTTTAAATGTGCTCTATAAATAAACAGTCCAATATTCAGTCCATCTGCTCCAAGCGGTTTGAGCTCCAAAGTTTCAAAGTTCAACTCTTAGCTCAGTATTTTGGTTTTTAACTTTATTTCAGCACCATCATTGACACTGAGACCTGTTGTCAGTGAGGAAGCTCTGAAATCTTTGCTTGCTGGCTGTTCAGTGCAAAAGCAAAGAGATATATAGCTGGAGCTTTTAGCAGCTAAACAGGCTACTATGTCCCTAGGAAGTGGTGAATACCAAAAATAGAGTCTTTAATTTTCTTTAAAACACACTGTGGTTGGTTCAGGTTTAACAACATAATCTGAATGAGGGTTAAAAAAGACTAATCTACTGTCTATGCATAAAAGTACAAAAGCCTTATAAAACATAATATGGCTTCTGCATGAAAACCCCTGTTGGCACCATATCTGTAGATGTAGTGCAGGATGTTAAGATGAATGAGACAACAAAAAGGTATCACCACTAAAGACCAAAGCTGCATGGCTTTGGGTCCATTATCTAAGCCTTTACTGCAGCTGGAGGACCCTCAAGCCTCTCCTGTAAAACACAAAGGATCACTCATTTATGATTAATGTCAAATTTTGTTTTGTAAAGGGTTAGCATGTGTGATCATTTCCCCACCAATCATATTATATTTTTTCCAACCTTAATGTTTAAAATTCTACTTTCAACAAAACTCATTATTTTTACATACCGTATGTCATTGCCTTTTGCAGTGGATTCCCATGAATCTACAGTTAAAGAATTGCTCAATGTCTCATTATGCATCAACACGCTTGGAGGAACATGAGAGAAAAAAATTTAACCAGTCCAGCAATAATGGTGCCACAGTCTACTCCGCTGCAGTGTATTTAGTGGACTATATATTTACTTTGCACACACACACATACAGCTAAACACTGTACACACAGCACCTCTACCAGGATCCTTGCAACACCTGAGCCCATGTCGAGAGGTAAAGCTTTAAATTTGTTGAGACACTTAATATTCTGTGGCGGGGTGGGATTACAGCGGTATCATTTCCCTCCCATTTAAAGGTTCAGGTCTCAAAGTGTGTTCAACCCTTGTCCCATAAATCCACAAATGGGATGTGGACTCATATTTGCCTTTTTCGCTTTACAGCAGAGTACTTTACCTGAAAATTATAATAAAAAGAATTCGATGTGAGATCAAAAACCCCCAATATGCACTTTGAGATGCTAAAACTAATACATGATTCTTTGTGGGCACATGATCAGTTTTTGAGTTGTTGGTACAGTTGTTGGAGATCATATTTTACTTATTGATTCAAATGTATTCCTTTATTCACCCAATAATAAACTCAAACATTTGGGGAATCTGTTGTCGATGATGAATGATGAATGTTATCGTTGGACTATAACATGAATTGTTATTATCATTCTTATTCACTATTGTCACAATGAATTCATTTTACATTCCTCTTGTATTAATAATGCACTTTAACAGGAGGAGGGGTGATGTCAGTAGGTCAGTACTTAGACTCCTAAATATTAAAGAAGAATATGTTGTAAGCATATTCCACTACAAGTCCCCATTATGCGTGATGCCTACAGGCATAGAGCAATACAATAAAACAAAGAGAGTTCATTCAAAAATGTTATCATTTCAGTTCCATCAGAAACCTTTGAGTTCATGTTTATCAAGTAAAATGTCACACTGCATTTCAGGATCGTTTCTGACATCATAGTCCGACTTATTTCAAACTTCCAAATATCTATGTCAGTCTGCATTCACTCATGAAAAAATGTTAGTTGCGATCCACCACTAGTCAGTCTATCCATCTGTCAAACACATGCTCGGCATCTTCCACTGCTTTTAGAGCAACTACTGGCCTGACCATTACATTTTATAGAGATACTCAAGGTCTCCAGAGGATGAGGGTTGTTCACTTTGAGGACCACTGCATTCTTCATTCATGTCAAAGTTCATCTATGACTAATCCTGGTCATAAAGCCTCAGGTCATTCTTGACATTTCCCCCACTGCAGAGTTGAAAACTGCTACTTGCGTACAAGACATTTCCAAATGCGGAGGTCAGATTGCAATGAAGCCCGCAGTGCTCACATGATGACCTGCTTCAGCTCTGCTCTTGTGCCATCCTAAAGGCAGATTGCCAAGACATTTATTGAGCACATTTAAACCCTCCTGATTTTTCCAAACTCCAAATTACCTTTCTTCTAGATTCACCAATGCAGCAAACTTTACCTTCTGAGCAAAACGTTTCTGTAAGTTGTTTGTTCCACATTGTTGGAGCTGAGGATCATTGCGGAACATTGAATCGAACAACTGTATAAATATCAAGGCAACAACTACACATTAAAATCAAGTCAAATCACTGACAAGCACTGATTAGAAAGTCTTCACATGGTCATTCCAAACACAGTTTGGGCTGAACTGCAGCAGTGCACGAGCCAAGCTATTCCAGTCATTAAAAATGCATCCTGAATAGCTGCCATCACTGCTACTCACATTTTTTTCAGTTTTCATACCGATATCCTGCTATTATTGTACCATATACATTCAACATCTGGTTTCCATTTGTTTTGTGCAGAGAGGATGGTGATTGTGGTTCTTGTAAGACAGTTTTTTGTTTTGTTTTTTTCCTTTGGACTGTGTGTATGTGTGTATGTGTGTGTGTGTGTGTGTGTGTGTGTGTGTGTGTGTGTGTGTGAGAGAGAGAGAGAGAGAGAGAGAGAAAGAGAGCAGAAGAAAAATGACAGTAGTATAATGCCTCTATCCTCTGCTGGCAACTACAAAGAGGAGAAGCAAATCCGATGAAACTATTAATTCAGCAGGGAACAAAAGATACATTCACTTAGATATTTCTTAGCTTTCCTGTCTCCATCTGCTGAACCACGCTGCCATAAAAACACACTCAAACCCACCAAGTTCAGAAGCAAATATACAACAAAAGGAATAAGAAAAACAAAGGCAAAATTATTTATTCACAAGGATTAATTATCTGGTGTTTTATGTAACTATACCCTTTCACATACCTGAATAAGGCCAAACTGCCTCAGAGGAAACAGGACAGGAGATCATGGTCTTACAGATGCCCACCCCAGCCATTCTCACATGCTGGCAAGCCTTGGATTATGAGGGCAGTCTGAATGATTTCAACACTCACCCGTACATGACATGCAGTCTGGTTATTGCGCACTGAAAAAAAGCTCACATTTGACTTCAGAGCTGTAGCTCTGTTCCAGACTTACCACGTTTGGATGTGATAGCATTTTAATAGTAATAAAAATGGTTATAAGATAATACAGAGAGCACATGTCAAAATTACAAAAGCCTTGAGAAAGGCAGCAGAAATACAAAACAAGATAAAAATAAATAGATTCCAAAGAGAAGAAAACCAGAAAAAAACTATAAAAATATGTCATTTTCATGTCATTTATGAAACACTTACATACATGAAAACACTTCAGGGCAGACTAAAACCAGGAAAAGCTCTCTGATGACAGAATGTCTTCAGAACCTGACGGCCATTTTACTAGCCCTGCGCCAAATCTGATAATAGACATTTCATTAGAGACATTTAACTTTGAACATCACTGATGTTTGAACTGAGAACTGCAGACTTTGGTGTATTTAGCGGTAGTTGATAGTGGTGCTGCTTGAGATAGTTCTTTTAGTTCTTTTTGTGTTTGTGCCTCTTTGACACCATGCGGTTAGCCCAGGGGAGTTGGCCTGTGTTGGTGTGTTGATTTTGTTTGAGTATAGGACTGTTCAGGTGAGTTTAGTTGCTGAATCTGCTAGTGTAGCTTGTATTGCCTCCACCTGCTGCACCCTCTATACTTTCATGCCCCCTTCCCGAACCAGGGTCTGTATCCCATCCCTACTTATATCTCCACCCCTTCTATTTCTCTCCCCTACCTGAACCAGGGTCTGTATCCCCAGCCCGCTTTCACTGGTGCTATTGGTGAGAGGTTAGAGTAGTTGACAGTGGTGCTGCTTGAAATAGTTCTCTTTGTGTTTGTGGTTCTTTGACACCATGCAGTTAGCCCAGAGGGGTTGGCCTGTGTTGGTGTGTTGGTTTTGTTTGAGTATAGGACTGTTCAGGTGAGTTTAGTCGCTGAATCTGCTAGTGTAGCTTGTATTGCCTCCACCTCCTGCGCCCTCTATACTTTCATGCCCCCTACCCGAACCAGGGTCTGTATCCCCACCCCGCTTTCACTGGTGCAGTTGGTGAGAGGTCAGAGTAGTTGACAGTCGTGCTGTTTGAGATAGTTGTCTTTGTGTAAGGAGTGGTGATGACTGACATTAGGGGGTGACACTGGGACGCCAGTGTTCAAGGTCTAGCCTTCTGGAGGTGTTGTGGGCCTAACTAGACGAAACAGCGGTGAAAGGAGGTTCCCACCTGATGACCCCAAAGACATGATAGCTATCACCGCTCACTGGAATAGTTGGATATTATCTGTAGGGCACATAGAGCAGGGCAAAAGTTTGTTGCTGGGAAGATAATAACTGAGTCTGGTCCATTTGTTGTCGCACAAGATTATTTTGTTTTTACTGCACCATCACTGCAAATAATACTAATAAATTATATAATAATAACAATAATAATGGTGATGATAATAATAACTTATATTCAATCCTGTCATCAATAAATTGTTTTAATGTATTGCTTTTAACAACTTTGTCTAAAACGTTTCAGTCTTCATTTGGAAGGACATAAAATCAACTCATTCTTTACCCACACAACTAGAAAACAGTTTTTTTTTTTTTTTTTTTTGACATATAGTACCAGTCAAAAGTTGAACACACTTTGTCATCCAAATTATTAGAAAAGTGTGTCTAAACTTTTGACTAGGAAAGACTTCTCAAACCACAACTTCTCCATGATTTTACTTGTTATTTATAGTTTATTTATAGCTTTCAATTTTGTTTCAATACTGCTATAACATTAGCCTTTACAGGAGTGTATTTACCAGTCCAGAAGAAAGAGGTAAGCATCAAACTTCACATTTCCAATGGTAGAAAGAAGCCTAATTGTTAACATATTTTCTAACCAGCTGGACAGCTAGCCCCCAGCCCCGATCATAACCTCTAGTGTAAATCCATCAATGGCCAAAGCTGACAAATTGTAAAAATGGACCATTTAAACCTGTGGAGGACTCAGACTCAGGGCACATTGAGTTCATCACAAAATGCAGCATTTGACTTGCTTGATTAAATATTGCCACTGAACATTATCCAAACATGATCTAAGTCTCACGATGCTTTCATGTCAAACAGAGATGTGCAACATTATTCAAGGTGAGGCCATTACCTAGTGTGCATGGCACACTCTTGGCTTAGCTACATGCACAAATTTTCCAATTTGTGTAACTAAATTAATCCCAAATCACAGGGCTTCTTCCTCACACATCCCAAAGCCTTGTGTTATTGACAATAAAGACTGTTTGTGTCAATGTCCTAATGACCAAGAGGTTTAGAATGTGATTGCAACATCCAGGATTCAAGTCAAAGTGACCTTCAGCAGAATCTTGTGCGTCACTGAATTTGTTGAGCCATCAGATCTGGTTGTAGCAGGTAGTAATACAAGGTTACAAAAATTCTATTGATTCCTCATACTGAGACTCTGCATCATGCAAAGCAATGCACCCTTAGGGTTTGATTTGAAAAGAGGATTAAGGTCAGCATGAAGAGAGGTATATACACTTCCAGTAAAAAATTGGACACACTTTCTCATTCAAATGAATAGGAAAGTGTGTCACATTTAAAGACCAGGTCTTGTGCATTAATAATCTTTAACTAGCCATCCTCTGTTGTTTTCCTTGATTTCTGTCTCCTGCTTATATAACTTAAGCTCCCCTCTGTTGCCAGAATTCACGTCATAGCTTGTCTAGACGTGGCGTACCCAGCATGCTCTCTCACATAAATTGCTCTCTTTCGAAATGTAGTTCACTGGTAACTTACCTTTTGTTTGACTTTGTTTGTTCGTGGTGTTCTGTGCAAATGAGAATTTGTCTTTTACCAGGCCAGGATTCATCAATCATTCAGCAGCTCTGTATTGTGTAACAGATACCATAAAACCAACATCAGAGCAAGACAATGAGAAAAATCTAAATGATTTGAGGCCGCTCCACTGTTTATTTGTTAGCTTGGTTGGTTTGCTATTATCACCTGCGTGTTGCATTGAAGCTATACTTGGAAGTGCTTTGATGAGAAGAAAATTCAGCCTTGCAGTGAAAGCTTTGGTAACATCTGTGAGGGATTTAAAATGGTAATGGCCATACAAGAGCTCTGCACTTTTCTCTATTTTTCTGCACAAAATAATACCATGTTCTCCCTAAATCTCTCTCTCTGCGGGTTCCTCTCCACTCTATCCCCCTACCTCATCCTGCAGGTGAGGAATCATCTCTACCCCATGTTCCTGCAACGCCTGCTGCTCCCACATCGTCATGAACTCCATACAGCATCATTTTCATGAACTTCATGCAGCATCATGTTCCTGCCTACACCTGCTTGAATATCCCCTCCTCCTGTTCTCATTCTCTCCCTACTCTACCCAACTACTCTACCGAACTCTCTCTCTCTCTCTCTCCCTCTCTCAATCCTACTGGTCGAGGCAAATGGCCGCACCCCCAGGCCTGGTTCTGCCCAAGGTTTCTGCCTCTTAAAGGAAGTTTTTCCTTGCCACTGTCGCCAAGTGCTTCCTCATGGTGGGATCTGTTGGGTCTCTTTAAATAAATTTATAAATAATTTGGTCTAGACCTGCTCTATATGTAAAGTGCCTTGATGTAACTTTGTTATGATTTGGTGCTATACAAATAAATTTGATGTGAACTTTCCAGGACCCAATGTAATATAATGTAGTAAAATATATATATAATGCATTGCAATAAATGTATATAATGTGGTTATAATATAATGTAATAAATGCAGTATAAATAATTATAATATAATGACTAACTCTCCACTGTGCGCTACAATACCGATGGTGTTTGCAACATATCTTTGTCCTTATCAGTACACACAGATCTTGCATCTAATGATGCTGCTTTACTATGCAATTACCTTCTGTCTATTTACAATGTAAACTCTGGCTTTTAATTACTTTTTGTGCAGTTTGCTTTATAATCTGTTCATCTTCATTTTCTCCATGTCTGACCATTTTATTTCTTCCCTACTGGACTGTCTTTGAGTCATTTTGGCATATCCCCAGATCGCAGTAATTAGGTTAGTGCAATGTAATTCTAACTGATGGAACCGGTTTTCAGAGCCATGGAAATGAAACTAATGCTTTAATCATTTACAGTTTAACTTTACTTTCTAATCTAATTGATTCTTTAAAGATTTTTTAATTACAAATATATGTGGAGATTTTAAAGATGTCAAATCTTGGCTGCAAATAGCTGATTTATCAAAAGATGACTGTAGGAATGAACTGAAAAAATCCACGATCAGCTTTCTTTTTACCTCATGACATCGCCATGTTTGACTGCATTAAAGAAAGAAAGAAATATGTCAATAAAAAACTAACTCAGTGGGGCAAAGTTAATGGTTGTTCCTCTGATATTTTGGCTATTGACAAGGGAGCCCCTCAAAGTTCTATTTTAGGTTCTCTGCTATTTACAATATATATAAATGATTTGGGTAAAAATGCCAAATTTTCATTTTCATGCAGATGACAACGTCATTTTTAATGCTGTTAGAGTACTTCGTTGAAGGCAGTGGACTGCCTCAAGTGCAAGGAAAAGTCTTGCACTTGAGGCTTGTGTTTAATGCAATGCTCTAAATGAAAAGAAAAAGCCAGTTGTCCTGCTGTTTGGAGGTATCATGGAGTTAAAATTGAGATTATTTCTCCTTTTAAATATCTTGTTTTAGATGTCAGCTTTACTTTTTAAACTCACATTGAAAATCTGGCCAAGAAACAAAAAATAACATTGGGCTGTTCTTTTATTTCTAAAGAAAGGGCTTGTTGCTGCAACATTTTTGCAATTGCAATGGAGACATATTGTACATGAATGTCAGTGCCACCTCATAACACGTGATGGATACTGTGTACCATACAGCTTTAAGATTTATTACTGGTTGCAAATTTAGTAACATATCACTGCACACTGTATTCTAAGATCGATTGGCTGTCCCTGTCTGCTCGTAGGCTTCTTCACTGATACATGCTTGTCTATAAAATTGGATGACTACCTCCACACCTTTGTTTTTACCTTACATTCACACATAACCAATCTCACAATCAGCGAACCCAGGACCCTCTCTCTGACTCAGTCCCCAGATCTTGCACTGTGCATCTGCCTTGTAAAATAAAGGTTAAATAATTGAAAATAAATAAATAAATACAATTACATTGTATTACAGGTGTGACATTTCTTACCATCTTCACTGCCCCACAGCAATTTTCTAAACAAAATGGTATACATGTTTTCACCATTGGAGCTTTCAGTTGTGGAGCAGACAGGATGGATGAATTAATGCAGTATTTATCTTTTCAATATTCAAAAACACAAAACAACACTGGCTTTAATTATTGAACTGTTTTGTCTTGTTTCATTATCATATTGTCAGAAACATGTTGGAGAGACCTGACTCGATGTTTCTGACTGTTTCTTGTTTTTGTTTCTATGTGTTGCATTAATTGAAGAGGGTTTTCCTTTACACAACAAAAACTCAAGTGCTCTGCCATGCATCCTCAGTTTGATGTACAATGGAGTCTAAATTGCTTAGCTGAATCACAGATATTTGCATCCAACTATCAGCTCCTGCGATGCCCCGTAGTTCTTTCCAATCTGGCTCTATAGAAATTCTATTTGTGATTACCTCCCCTCTCTCTGAGGCGTGCTGTTGGAGGCACCCTGCAGGCCATGTCTGAGGGTGTCTGGGACCAAGTGGTGGACCACAGACCAAACCTGCCAAACCATTGTAATGTTAAATCAACCACTGCATTCCTTGCACTGCAATACAAGCACTGAGCTGTGCTTGGAAAGTTACCGACTTGGGGCCCACGATTTCCCAAAAGCTCCTTGGACTTCAGATAATAGCAGGTCTGTAAAACTAATAGATAAAGACTATCTTTGAGAGAGAGAGAGTGCAGAGAGTACTCTAGGATAACACTAGCAGGCATCAGTTTGGGATACAAACCAAATCTTTGCAATGACTCACCAATCTCTATGCATTCTGGGTGTAAGGACACAAAAACATATGTATGCACCAAGGTTTTAGAGTAGTCCAACATTCAATTGGGTACACTTCTCTCAGTGTAATTTGACATCAGTTTCGCAACATTTTCAAAAAAAATAAATTGTGTTAATCCCTCCTGAGTGCTTA